>NC_080704.1:125948577-126250831 GCF_030445035.2 Dasypus novemcinctus
CTACTTAATATGCTGTTTTTGCCTATGTGAGTTTTTCTATGTACTGTCTTCATCCCTTTGTATGGACATTTCCATTTTCTCCAAGTCAAGGTCTAAGAAAAGATCTTGGCTATGACAATACAGACAAAACACAATTTGTGCCCTCACAGAATATAAAGAAATTTGCCTGATATGTCAAATAATATTGACAGAGACAAAATATTTACTTATCTCTCTGTTTTATATACTATTGCAATTCGTATGTGGCTCAGGCTATACTTACACTGTCCCTGAAAATTAAATTTATCAAGTAAACAGTGCCTTGCATTATTTTTGTTCTTTTTCTATAAATTAGAGACAACAACATTTACTGCCTTGGATTCATTGACCTCATTCTTTTGTCACATCTCCAGGGGTAACAGTTAAGATCATGTCCAATAGAAAAGTCAAAACTCCACAATCATTAACTTTTCTGAGAGTAGACAGAAGCAAGTTCTTTCTAAACAAATGTTTAAAAGTAATAACCATAGACAAGAAAATAAAAACTCTAAGGGAAACAAGAAATTTCATTAATATATTTCCAACTCTAGTATGTGTCCTTGATAAATGACATGACAAAAATCGTCTACCATCACCTTAATATTGAACACTAATTACAGTGAAGATTGGTCATGCTCTCCATGCTTATCATTTATGTCTTTCCACTGTGTTGATTTCTTCTGTTTAACTGTCCAATCTATATCTCACTGCTCACTGTCTAATGGAGCCAGGAGAAAATGAACTTTGCACAGATAATGACCTAAAAAGTTACTTTAAAACATCTACAAAAAAAAAAAAAAAACATCTACAAGACACTACATATAATAACATGACTTCAAAATGCTGTTTGACCTAATAGAAGGGGGAAATGGAAAGGAGAAATGAGATTATAAGGCTGTGAGTCTCTAAAAAAGAGACTGGAGGTTGTCAGAAGGAATGCCCTTATGCACAACTGAGCAGAGTCTAAGAGACAGATAAAGTAGATACAACCCCAGGTATTGGTTCTTTTGAGGGATAAAGAGACCCATGGGTTCTATGGTCATGGCAGATGGGGTTCACTGCCATGGCAGATGGCCCTTCTTTGGAGCTGGTGTTTCTGCGTGATGGAATTGGACTCAGAGGGGATCTCTTCTCACAAGACTTGCATGCTACTTTATTGGAATTGTAGTTGGTGCTGGGGTTTAAGATATATTTAGGGGATTTGAATCTCTGGACTGATAATATGACACCCAGGCCCAGAGCCTCAACAGACTTCAGCTCCTACACTTTGATTTATTGGACTTACCCCACTCAGCTAACATGGAGTTGAAGAAAGTCAACGACCACACCATGGAGCCTAGAGTGTCTACAACTGAAAGCAGGAGTGCATCCAGTATCCATGTGGAATCTAAGCCCCCACTTGACATAGATGTGCAATGGACACAACCAATTCAATGTCCACAGAGAAAATGTGGAATGGGTGTGGGAAGGGTAGCCATGGTGGCTGCTGGGTTTGGGGAATGGGAGGAAGAGATGAGATGTGGAGGCGTTTTCGGGACGAGGAGTTGTCCTGGGTGGTGCTTCACAGACAATTACGGGACATTGTAGATCCCCCCAGGGCCCACTGGATGGAACGTGGGAGAGTGTGGGCTATGATGTGGACCATTGACTATGGGGTGCAGTGATGCTCAGAGATGTACTTACCAGGTGCAATGGATGTGTCACGATGATGGGAGAGAGTGTTGCTGTGGGGGGAGTGGGGGGTGGGGACGGTGGGGTTGAATGGGACCTCATATTTTTTTAATGTAATTTTTAAAAATAAATAAATAATTTTAAAAAAAGAAAAATAAATTTATCATCTGGTCTCTAGCTCTCTGAAAAAAAAACATCTACAAGACAAACATGATTGAAATTATTGAGAGGAAAGAGCATATTGATTTTTGTCCTCCAATACTCTCACTTCTCATTCTATTGTACAGAAGAACACATTAAAGGTTTAGTTATAATTGACAGTTATATTATATTCCTCTCTATCTCTGTAACACCTCTTCAGTGTCCCTCATTAATAGTTACTTGATTTTCTGAAGGTTGGTCTGTCATTTTTTTCTCTTTCCCCAAGTACCCTTCATGTCAGCTGCTGTCTGAGGCTGATTGCCAAGGCTAAGCAGTACCTTTAAGTGACAAAGTCTACTATTTGTATAGGAAACCTAAGAGAAATGTCATTACATGAAGAAGGAATTTGGAACATCTTGCAAAATTTCCCTGAAACCCAAATCATATTCTCATTTTTCATTTCTTAATTTTGCACCCCATTTTCCATTCTTAGCTTCCTCTCCATATTATGATCTTGGAAAGTCCTTACGAGGTTCTTAGCACCATCTTTCGAAATTCCCTATCTCCACTTCCAACATTGTTTCTCAGGTTAGGCATTATGTCTGTCTTTCATAAATGTTTCCCAATCTCTACATAAACATCACACAGAACAAAGAACAAAAGCATATTTATTTATTTATTTATTTATTTTTTTAATGTTTAGGTAGACTCCCCCAAATTTTTTTTTATTGACTTTGTAATAATATTACATTAAAAATATATATGTGAGGTCCCATTCAACCCCACCCCCCCCACCCCCCCCCTCCCCCCCCAACAACACTCGTTCCCATCATCATGACACATCCATTGGATTTGGTAAGTACATCTTTGGGCACCTCTGCACCTCATAGACAATGGTCCACATCATGGCCCATACTCTCCTCCATTCCATCCAGTGGGCCCTGTGAGGATCCACGATGTCCGGTGATCACCCCCGAGGTGCCATCCAGGGCAGCTCCACGTCCCAAATACGCCCCCACCTCTCATCTCTTCCTGCCCTTCCCCATACCCATCGTCCACCATGTCCACTTTTCCCAATCCAATGCCACCTCTTCTATGTGGACATTGGATTGGTTGTGTCCATTGCACCTCTATGTCAAGAGGAGGCTCAGATTCCACATGGATGCTGGCTGCCATCCTCCCATTTTCAGTTGTAATCACTCTAGGCTCCATGGTGTGGTGATTGTCCTTCTTCAACTCCATCTTAGCTGAGTGTGGTAAGTCCAATAAATCAGATTGTAGGTGCTGGAGTCTGTTGAGGCTCAGGACCTGGCTATCACATTATCAGTCCAGAGATTCAAATCCCCTAACTATATCTTAAACCCCAACGTTAACTGCACCTCCAGCAGATTAGTATGAAAGTCTTATGAAGGGAGATCCTATCTGAGTCCAGATTCATCACACATAAACACCATTTCCAGAGAGGGGCCATCTGCCCTGGTAGTAAACCCCATCGGCCATGACCATAACTCTCATGGGTCTCTTTAGCCTTCATAGGAACCAATATCTGGGGGTTGTATCTGCTTTATCTGTCTCTCTGACTCTGCTCAGTTGTGCATGAGGGCAATCCTTCTGCCAGCCTCCAGACTCTTTTTTAGAAACTCGTAGCCATATAAACTAATTTCTCCTTTCCATTTCCCCCTTACTTTAGGTCAAACAGCATTTTAAAGTCATGTTGTTTTATGTAGACATGGATATTCTGTTGATCCGCATTGAACCTTCCATATAAGGTCCTTTTCCAGTTGCATCATCAGTTGGTATTTGATAGTGGTCCCTCGTTGCCAGGGAGGCTCATCCCCGGGTGTCATGTCCCACGCTGGAGGGAAGGCATTGCATTTACATGCTGAGTTTGGCTTCGAGACTGGCCACATTTGAGTAACATGAAGGCTGACAGGAGGAAATTCCCAGGCACAATGTTGCCCTAGGCCTTGTTATTATTTTAGGTTTATCAGCTCACAAGCATAGTCATTAGCATCAGGGGTTCACTGTTGAACCCTCACTCCCTCCCGGTCCCCGCCGCTGTACCTGGGAGACTATCGCTGCTCCCCTAGGGACCACGACAGAGCACCACTGGCCAGGAACCCAGTACCCCCCCTGCTGGGTTTTTAATTGTTGCCACTATGAGTATATCCAGTCATTACCATGCACCCTGGACATATGTTCTGTACAGCTCCCTGTCAGCCATATATCACCTGTCATTGGTATCCCATACCAGTATCCCTCCATTGCCATTGTTGAAACACTCTGTGATCCAGAACTCCCCGAAATTTGAAGCCCAATATAATGTCATGGTCCCTTACTAGGGAATGGCATATAGCGATGGGTTTAAAGGATATATAAAGAACTTGGATAAAGTTAGATAAAGAACTTAGATAAAGAATGTTGACTTGAAAAAATTCCACATCCTATCCTTTCCCCCCCCCCCCAATTATTCAGCGTTTCTTCGTAGGAGTCCTAGACCACAGCAATGCATATATATAATATACAGCACTCCCATACATCCACCACAACACCTTTTTCCTTCCACAGCGATACTCTTACACCCTATTCACATCATATTTACTTAAGGTGATGTACAGAGTCTGAGATATTAGCTTTCTAACATGGTAGTATCTGTGCTTACATTATGGTGCATACTTTAGGATACACAGTTCTTTACATTTTTAGTTCTCCTATGTTTTACATTATGGTTTACATTATCAGTCTGTCGTCTCCTATATGTTATGGTGTAATATTACATGTTTTATATCCATCATTGTGTACTCTCCAGAAATTCCTCCCTTGCCCCTCATTTACTTTGCTTCCACACATTTAACGTCCATTTTCCCTTCCACCTTGGTGCCCACAGTGACAGTCAACCTCCGTTTCCTGAGGTGCCACTTCCAGAGATAGATGGAATAGTGTTTAGGGCCTAACTTGCTCATCTGCCCCAATGCCCTGGGAGCCACCCTTTCTCTCGAGGGATAGAGTTCCCTCTATTTGGTGGCATTAGTCCTCCCCAGGATGTGGGTCCACCCCCACTCTCACTACTTGGGATTCTACCCCATGGTGTCACCCACTCTGGCAGAATGAGCATTTAGACATTCCCCAGGAGCCCGTCCTGCATCAGACCCTCCCCTCCGAGCATTCTAAACAGGTAACCCTCTTTATTATATTTTGATATTATTTTCTCGGCATTTTACTCTCCACCACCTCCTAACCCTCTCCTGTGTTCATATGCTACCCCTCCCTACCCCCACTTTTGGGCAACATTACCCAACCGTCCCTCCCCAGCCACCCTCAAACCCGTAAAGCCTCAACCAAAGGCAACCCCTTGCCCCCTTTTTATCTCTTCTTTGTGTTCATACTTACCACCATCTCGTCTTAAGTTCCACCCCTGCAGACATCGGCTCATATCCTTCCTCCACCCTCCGATTTCCTGTAAGCCTATCGTTCAGTCTCTTGCTATCTAGGGCAGCTTGTTTATTTCATATCATTGAGGTCATGTAGTATTTGTACTTCAATGTCTGGGTTGCTTCACTCAACATAAGGTTCTCAAGATTCATCCATGTTATCACATGTGTTTGTAGTGTGTTTGTTCTTACAGCCGAGTAGTATTCCATTGTGTGTATATACCACATTTTATTGATCCACTCATCTGTTGATGGGCATTTGGGTTGATTCCAACTTTTGGCAATAGTGAACAATGCTGCTATGAACATTGGTGTACATATATCGGTTTGTGTCCTTGTTTTCAGTTCTGCTGGGTATATACCCAGCAGTGGTATTGCTGGGTCATATGGCAAATCTATGGCTAGTTTTTTGAGAAACCGCCATACTGTCCTCCAGAATGGTTGGATCCTTCTGCATTCCCACCAGCAGTGGATGAGTGTTCCCCTTCCTTCACATCCTCTCCAGCACTTGTATTCTTCTGTTTTTTTCATAGCTGCCAATCTTATGGGTGTAAGATGGTATCTCATTGTAGTTTTGATTTGCATTTCCCTGATAGCTAGAGATTTTGAACATTTTTTCATGTGCTTTCTTGCCATTTGTATTTCTTCTTCGGAGAAGTGTCTGTTTAAGTCTTTTTCCCATTTTTTAAGTGGGTTGTTTTTCTTTTTATTTTCAAGATATAGGAGTTCTTTATATATGCAAGTTATAAGTTTCTTATCAGATATATGATTGCCAAATATTTTCTCCCACTGTGTGGGCTCCCTTTTTACTTTCTTGACAAACTCCTTTGAGGTGCAGAAGGCTTTAATTTTGAGGAAGTCCCATTTATCTATTAGTTCTTTTGCTGCTCGTGCTTTTGGTGAGATATTCATAAATCCATTTCCTATTACAAGGTCCTGTAGATGTTTCCCTACACTGCTTTCTAAGGTTTTTATGGTCTTGGCTCTTATATTTAGGTCTTTGATCCATCTTGAGTTGATCTTTGTATAAGGTGTGAGATGGTAATCCTCTTTCATTCTTCTACATATGGCTATCCAGTTCTCCAGACACCATTTGTTGAATAGGCCACTGTCTCCCAATTGAGAGGTTTTGGTGGCTTTATCAAATATTATGTGGCTATATACGTGAGGTTCTATATCAGAGCTTTCAATTCGATTCCATTGGTCTATGTGTCTTTCCTTATGCCAATACCATGCTGTTTTCACCACCGTAGCTTTATAGTATGTTTTGAAGTCAGGTAGTGTGATTCCTCCAATTTCGTTTTTCTTTTTCAGTATGTCTTTGGCTATTCGGGGTCTCTTTCCTTTCCAAATAAATTTCATAGTTAGTTTTTCTAGTTCCTTAAAGAAGGCTGCGTTGATTTTTATTGGGATTGCATTGAATGTGTAGATCAATTTTGGTAGGATAGACATCTTAATAATGTTCAGTCTTCCTATCCATGAACAAGGAATAGTCTTCCATTTATTTAGGTCTTATTTGATTTCCTTGAACAATCTTGTATAATTCTCGTTGTATAAGTTCTTTACCTCTTTAGTTAAATTTATTCCTAAGTATTTGATTTTTTTATTTACTATTGTGAATGGTATTTGTTTCTTGATTTCCTCCTGATCTTGCTCATTATTGGTGTACAGAAATGCTACTGATTTTTGCGCATTGATCTTATAACCTGCGACTTTACTAAACTCATTTATGTGTTCTAGAAACTTCGTTGTAGATCTCTCAGGGTTTTCTATGTATAGGATCATGTCATCTGCAAATAATGAAATTTTGACTTCTTCCTTTCCAATTTGAATGCCTTTTATTTCTGGTTCTTGCCTCAGTGCTCGTGCAAGTACTTCTAAGACAATGTTAAATAGGAGCGGAGACAGTGGGCATCCTTGTCTTGTTCCTGAGTTTAGAGGGAAGGAGTCTAGGATTTCTCCATTGTAAACAATATTGGCTTTAGGTTTTTCATATATACTCTTTATCATGTTCAAAAAATTCCCTTGTATTCCAATCTTTTGGAGTGTTTTTATCAAGAAAGGGTGCTGTATTTTGTCAAATGCTTCTTCTGCATCAATAGATATAATCATGTGATTTTTTTCCTTCAATCTGTTTATATGGTGTATTACGTTGATTGATTTTCTTATGTTGAACCATCCTCACATACCTGGGATGAATCCCACTTGGTCGTGGTGTATAATTCGTTTAATGTGTTGTTGAATACGATTAGCAAGTATTTTGTTAAGTATTTTTGCGTCTAGGTTCATTAGAGAAATTGGTCTGTAATTTTCCTTTCTTGTGATGTCTTTGTTTGGCTTTGGTACTAGGGTAATGTTGGCATCATAGAAGGAGTTGGGTAATGTTCTTTCCGTTTCGATTTTTGGAATAGTTTCAGCAGGATTGGTGTCAGTTCTTTCCGGAATGTTTTGTAGAATTCACCTGTGAAGCCATCTGGCCCTGGGCTCTTCTTAGTTGGGAGATTTTTGATAACTGATTCTATCTCTCTGCTTGTGATTGGTTTGTTAAGATCATCAATTTCTTCTTTCATCAATATGGGCTGCTTATGTGTTTCTAGGAATTTGTCCATTTCCTCTAGATTGTCATTTTTGTTGGAATATAGTTTTTCAAAATATCCTCTTATGATAGTCTTTATTTCTGTTGGGTCAGTGGTGATATCGCCTTTCTCATTTCTTATTTTGTGTATTTGCATCTTCTCTCTTTTTTTCTTTGTTAGTGTTGCTAAAGGTTTGTCAATTTTGTTAATCTTCTCAAAAAACCAGCTCTTGGTCTTGTTTATCTGTTCAAGTGCTTTCTTATTTTCCATTTCATTTAGTTCTGCTCTTATCTTTGTTATTTCCTTCCTTCTTCTTCCTGTTGGGTTACTTTGTTGTTGTTTTTCTAATTCCTTCAAATGTGCAGTTAGTTCTTCAATTTTTGCTCTTTCTTCTTTTTTGATATATGAATTTATGGCTATAAACTTCCCTCTCAGTACTGCTTTTGCTGCATCCCATAAATTTTGGTATGTTGTGTTATCATTATCATTTGTTTCAAGGTAGTCATTGATTTCTTTTGAGATTTCCTCTTTGACCCACTGTTTTTCTAAGAGTGTGCTGTTTAATTTCCAAATCGTGGTGTGAAATCTGGGCTTCTGTCCCTTGCAAAACTCCAGCTTGACTCCACTCTGGTCAGAGATAATGTTTTGTATGATTTCAATCTTTCTGAATTCGTTCAGCCTTTCTTTGTGGCCTAGCATATGATCTATCTTGGAGAATGATCCATGTGCGCTTGAGAAAAATGTATATCCTGCTGTGTTTGGGTGTAGCGATCTATATATGTCCATTAGATCGAGCTCCTCTAATATACTATTCAGATGTTTTGTTTCTTTGGTGATTCTCTTTTGAGATGTTCTGTCCAGAGTTGATAGTGGTGTATTAAAATCCCCCACAATAATTGTAGATGTATCTATTCTTTCACTTAGTTTTTCCAGCGTTTGCCTGACGTATTTAGAGGCACCCTTGTTAGGGGCATAGATATTTATGATTGTTCGATCTTCTTGACAGATTTTCCCTTTCACTAAAATGTAGTATCCTTCTTTGTCTCTCACAATTGTTTCACATTTAAAGTCTATTTTGTCTGATATTAATATAGCTACTCCTGCCTTTTTTTGGTTATTGTTAGCTTGTATGATTGTTTTCCAGCCATTCACTTTCAATCTCCATGCGTCTCTGGGTCTAAGCTGTGTCTCTTGTAGACCGCATACGGATGGGTCATATTTCCTTATCCAATGTCCCAGTCTGAATCTTTTGATAGGTGAGTTTAATCCGTTGACATTCAGTGTTATTACTATCAAGGAATTATTTGTTTTAGCCATATTTTGATTGGATTTGTGTTTGTCATATTTTGTTTGTATATTTTTTTGGTCTTTTTTGTTGTTGGTGGTGGTCTTATACTCTCCTCCAACTTTGCCTTTCCTGTTTTTTCCTTTCTTCCTGCAGAACTCCCTTTAGAATTTCTTGAAGGGGAGGTTTCTTGTTGGTATACTCTTTCAGTTTCTGTTTGTCTGTGAATATTTTGAACTCTCCATCATGTTTGAATGCTAGTTTAGCTGGATAGAGTGTTCTTGTTTGGAAGTTTTTTTCCTTTAGTACCTTGACTATATCATACCACTGTCTTCTTGCCTTCATGGTTTCAGAAGAGAAATCAGCACTTAATCTAATTGAGCTTCCCTTGTATGTGATGGTTTTCTTTTCTCTTGCTGCTTTTAGGATTTTCTCTTTGTCTTGAGCCTTGGATAATTTGATAAGTATATGTCTTGGGGTGGGCCTGTTGGGGTTTATGACTTGTGGAGTGCGCTGTGCTTCTTGGATATGTACATCTGTCTCTTTCAGTAGATTTGGGAAGTTTTCAGCCATTATTTCCTGCAACACTCCTTCTGACCCCTTTCCCTTCTCTTCACCTTCTGGAATGCCTATAATATGTATGTTTGAGCGTTTTGCATTGTCATTCAGGTCCCTAAATCCTAATTGGATTTTTTCTATCTTCTTATTGACCCCTTCTACTATCTGTTTGATTTCTGAGGTACTGTCTTCCACATCACTCATTCTCTGCTCTGTCTCTTCTAGTCTGCTGATATTTGCTGCAAGTGTATTTTTGATTTCTTGAACTGTGGTGTTCATTCCCATCATATCTGTTATGTTTTTGCGTATGTCTGCAATTTCCCCTCCAAGTGATGTCTTCATGTTGTTAACCTCTTTCATTACTGCATCAAATTTGTCGGTGATGAATGTTCTGAGTTCTTTCATTGCTTGTGCCAAGTTTTGCTCCCCTTCGTGCTTATTGGTTTGTTGATTGGATTCAGTCATGTTTTCCTGATTATTGGTTTGGTTTGTAGATTTTTGTTGCTTTCTGGTCATCTCTTTATTTTGACGAATTTAATCAGTTCCTTAGCTTCTTTGTCTGCTTTTGGAGGTTAATTAGTTGTTATTTTTGCATAGGTGTTATATCTTCTCTTTGTCACTTTTTTCTTCTTACTCAAGTTACTTGTTGTTGGTTAAGTTCACTTTAGAAGAAAGTATTAGTGTTGGGAAAAGGCAATTGTGTCAGCAAGGGTAAAGTGTAAAGTGGTATTGGTAATGTATGTTAACAAAGCAAGAATATGAGATCTGGGAGGATGGAGGTTAGATTCTTGTAGATTGTATAGAGTTATAGCTGTAGGTAGAGTATCTTTTATGAAGTAGATGACTGAATATAGGCGGAATATGGTATGAACTACAAAGCTATTGTTTTCATGAGAGAAGGAAAAAGAAAAGAAAGGTAATAGTTTCAAGAGTGGATAACAGACAGAAAACAGAACAAAGGTATTAGAAATTAAGAGTTAGACACTTTGTGGATCAAAGAATGGGAGGTGGGGGTGGAATATAGGAGAGACAGTAGATGATAGTGGTTATCAAGATGCAGGGGAAGAGGGATAGTGTAGGTAGCCTAAATCAGTTCACACAGAAATGAGGCAGTGGAGGATGGGAAAACCCAGCAAATGTGAGGTGTTCCCTGTAGCACGTATTGTGTACTTGAATTAAAATAAAATAAGTAGAAAATGAGGGACAAGAGGGAAAGAGAGAACCGAAAAAAAAAAACACTAATTATAATAAAGAAAAAAAGAAAGACAAGAAGAAAGGAAGAAAGAAAAAGAGGATAGGCAAGCGGTGGGGAACAGATGGGGGGAGAGAGATACAGGTATACACGTGTCACAATTGCAACACTATCTAAAACAACAACCAAAAAAACCCCTAAATATCTGTATAAAAAAAAAAAGGACTTTGGGGGAGACGCTAGGAGAAAAGACTAGGGGATAATGCAATATTAGCAATCAGGGCGTCAAAAAGAGTAAAAAATAAGATAAAGTGAAAATAAAAACAAAACAATATGAACCATTAAAGATAAAACGCAAACGTTGAGGTCCAGGGCACTCAAGGACCCCAGGTAGACCCCAGAGCGTGATGGATTCAGGGGTGGAAAGTCTGAGACACTGAAGACTCAAGAGGTGTGAGTCTGGGGTGTGGACCGCCAGAGTTCAGGGGACCCAGACCTGGCAAGCTCAAATCTGGTCCACAGAAAGCTTAGGAGCCCCGCAGTGCAACACAGCCCTCAGGGATTCCCGTAGCTGGGTGCCAGCCCTGTGGGGGAAGCCAGATCCGCGAATTTTATATTGAATTTCTGATCCCTGAAATTCACCTAACTCCTCAGGGTATCAGCCTTTGGACAGCTCCCTCCCTGTGCTCCCTCGCAACGGCCACTTGAGGGCGCCTCTACACCACGGCCAGTTCTATGACCCAGATCCCAAGCCCTGCCAGGTGGGGTGGGCTTCAGCTGGAAACGCGGAAAACAGACTCTAAGATCCGAAATCCCAAACTTCGCAAAATATCCTCCAATCAGCTTCCAGACGTGTCCTCCTCCCTCACTGCACCCTACAACAGTCTCCCAATTGTGTCCCCTTATTGTCCAAAATCCAATTCCGTTGCAGATCGGCAGCCGGACCTTTGGGGATGGGGCTCCAGGCGGAAGCACTGCCCCCCCTGTCCGGCGACCAAAAACGTCCCCCGCTTCACAAGAAAACACCGTCTGTCTCCCCAAATCAATCTGCAAAGGAGTCTTGTCCCAACAATCCCTCACCAGCCAGCCCAGTATCCGCGAATTTCTCAGCACCGCAAAGCCTCTAGTAAAAGGAAAAAAAAAACAAAAACCCTGGCCGCCGCGGCTCCGGAGCTTCAGGAGCACCCGCTAGCGCGGCTCCGCCCACCCAAGGAGGGAACTTCCCGAGCCCAGCTGGGACCTCCGTTTATATATTATAGATGTATCCTCTCTGTTACCTTCCCACCGAATTGACGTCCAGACACCTTCCAACCAGCAAAAATCCCCGAAACAGCGCGGTCTCAAAGAGCCTTCAATGCTGCCCAGCTGCCCCCTGCAGAGACACTACCAGGCAAGCTCACGCAGCCACCATCTTGCCGAAAAGCCAAAAGCATATTTATTAACAAAGGAAAAATCTAAAGTCCAGAGCCAATTCTCCCTCCTGGGCTCCAGTCCCAAAGTCAATAGTATATCATTTTTATGTATCACAAACATTAAAATAAACCCACTATATCCAAAGCTAAACTCTTCTTCTCTCCTCATCTCCATGCCTCCTTCTGTGTTCTCTATTTTAGGGCATGACCACATCATCCCCCATATATATATTATAAAATACTTAACTGATTTTTACACCTCTGTTGAAATCTCTCTATTATCTCCCCATTGACTTTATTTTTTGTTTTATTTATTTTTTAATGTTACATTAAAAAAACATGAGGTCCCTATATACCCCCGATCCCCCTCACTCCACTCCTACCCCCATAACAACAACCTCCTCCATCATCATGAGACATTCATTGCATTTGGTGAATACATCTCTGAGCACCGCTGCACCTCATGATCAATGGTCCACATCATAGCCCACACTCTCCCACATTCCACCCAGTGGGCCATGGGAGGATATACAATGTCCGGAAACTGTCCCTGCAGCAATGTGGGATATTTTATGGCCAGCCATGACTATACTACACATCATTTCTTTTTTTCTTCTTCTTTATTTTCTTTTAAAAGTTACATTCAAAAAAATATGAGGTCCCCATATACCCCCCACCCCACCCACCCCACCCCTCTCACATCAACAAACTCTTCCATCATTGTGGCATATCCACTGCACCCAGTGAATACCTTCTGGAGAACCACTGCAGCACATGGACAGTGGCTCACATTGTACTCCACACTCTCCCCCAGTCCACCCAGTGGGCAACGACAGGACACACAACATCCAGCATCTGTCTCTGCAGCACTACCTAGGACAACTCCAAATCTTTATCTCTTCTTCCCTCTGCTGACCATCAGCAGCCACCATGGCCAACCTCTCCACATCACTACTACAATTTCTTCCCATAATAATCACAGTATTACCCCAGAAGAACACCAATAATTCCACTCTAATCCATAATCCATTCCTCTGTCTTGTGGACCTGGTATGGCTATATCCAGTCCCCCGCTACATCAAGAGGGTTTTAGATTCCACATGGATGATGGATGCAATTCTCCTGCTTGCAGTTGTAGGCACTCTTGGCTCCCTGGTGTGGTGGTTGACCCTCTTCACCTCACTGTCAGCTGGCCAGGGTAAGTCCAAGAAACCATGGGGTAGGAGCTGCAAGTCTGCTGAGGTCCATGGCCTGACCGTCACATAAACAGTTCAGAGTTTCAGGTCTCCTGAGTATACACCAACCTAAACACCAACCACAGGTCCAGTAAAAGTAACAGAAGAGGCATGTTTAGAAAGGTTATATGAGTCCAACTCCATTTCTCAGGAACACAAACTCCAAAGTAGGGCCAACTGATATGGCCCTGAACTCCAGAGCCATCTGCCCTAAACACAGAACCTGTGGGTCTCTGCAGCCCTCAGGAGAACCAGCACATGGGTTTCCATCTACCCTGGCTGTCTCTGGTACCCTGCTGAGGCATGCAAAAGCATCACCCCCTGATGACCTCCCGACTCTTTTTTGGAGACTCTTAGCCATATAAACCCACTTGTCTTTTCCATTTTCCCCTTTTATCCAAAGTCAAAAAGCAGTTTTTAACACGTGATATTACATGTAGGCTGAGATATTCTGCTGGTCTAAATTGACCTCTTTGTCCCTGGTCTTTTTGTAGTTACATCATCAGCTGGTGCTTGGTAGTAATCCCTCAGTGCCAGGGAGGCTGATTCCCGGAAGTCATGTCCCATGCAGGGGGGAAGGTAATGCATCTACATGTTGAATTTGGCTTAGAGAGTGGCCACATTTGAGCAACATGGAGGCTCTTAGGAGGTAACTCTTAGGCACCCCACAGCTATAGGCCTAGTTCATATTTCAGGAACACAGGCTCATAATCGGAGCCATCAGAATCAAGGGCTCATCAATGGACCTTCCATCAAAGTACAATGGTCTTTGCCATTGTACTTTGGGGATTTTTGTTGCTCCATTGGGGAATGTGATAGAGCTCCCCTGGTCAGGAATTCAGCACTCTCTCATCTGTCATTATCAACTGAAACTACTATAAAAATATCCAAACCTTTCTATGTATCCTGTATACATGCCCTGGAGAACTCCCTCCCAAATGTGTGCCCCCCACTATTGACACCCCAGAGAAGTGCTCCTCCCTCACCATAGTTGAACCTTTCTGTAGTCCAAAACTTCTTCAAAAAGGAAGCCCAATATATTGCCAGGTTCCATTAATAGAAAAAGGAATATAGTGATGGGTTGAAAGGTTAGATATAGAATACATAGACATTTTTAAAAAATAAAGGAAAAATAAATTGGGGTATCAGAGAAATGAAAATATGAAAAAGCTTTGTTTTTGATATTTTGCCTTTCATCACTGCTCTAGGTGTTGCCCTGTGTACAGTGGTAAGGCAATTTCTTCCATATTTTCCTCAATGTCTACCTCATTTCTTTTTTTTCCTGATTATTAAGTTTCTCTTGACATAAGTTTTAGGTCACAGTAATTCACAAATACAATATATGGTACTTCTACATATCCAACATCAAACCCTTTGTCCCTTCTCCAACAGTGATCTCTTTATATTTCCATATTATATTTGTTGCAGCTAATATACAGATATTGAAATGATAGCTTTCAAACATGGTTCCATTTGGGTTTACATCATGGTTTATATTTTAGACTATACAATTTTCTAAATTTTTAGTTATCTTATGTTTTACACTATGGTTTACATTTTAGCCTATAGACTTTTATACATTTTTGGTGTAATTTAACATGACCCATATCCATCTTGGCATGATCTTGTGGAACACTCCCATTGCCCCACAGTTACCCCGAATCCATGTATTCAACACCTCTTTCCCCCTCCCCTGAGGGTCAGTCATGACAATCAATCTTCATTACTTGAGGGACCATATTCAGAGATATTTGCAAAAATGTTGAGGGCTTGACATACTTGACTACCCTAACCTATTGGGAGCCACTGATTCTCTCACGAGATACAATTCCCTCTGTTTGAGAACATCAGTCCTCCCCAGAATGTGGGTATAACTTCACTCTCATTGTATGGGTCTCCACCCAATAATATAACCCACTGTGACAAAATGAGCACTCACATACTCCCCAGAAGCTTGCCCTGTGTCAGATGCCCCCCTTAAGCATCCAAACATGCAACCTTCCATATTACATTCTTCAAAGAATTTTCTCTGCACCACATTTTCAGCAACATACCTGACAATCTCCCATGATCAAAAGTTCCCCTCACCTTCTCCCCAATTTCTTGGACAATCTGACCCATCTCCCCATCCCTAGTGCCCCTAAAGCCCATGCAGCCCCCCAAAATTTATCCCTATGCCCCCATTTTATCCCTTCCCTGTACAAATACTTACCTCCAGCTTATCATAGATTTCACCCAAGTAGCTGTCAGCTCACAACCTTTCTCTACCTTCCAACTACCTTAAAGTTTTTCATCTAGTCTCTAACTCTCTGAGACAGCTTGGTTTATTTATTTCATATCAGAGAGGTCATGTACTATTTGTACTTCAATGCTTGGGTTGCTTCACTCAACATAAGGTTCTCAAGATTCGCCCACGTTATCACGTGTGTTTGTACTGTATTTGTTCTTATAGCTGAGAAGTGTTCCATTGTATATATATACCACATTTTATTTATCCATTCATCTGTTGATGGGCATTTGGGTTGATTCCAACTTTTGGCAATAGTGAATAGTGCTGCTATGAACATTGGTGTGCATATATCAGTTTGTGTCCTTGTTTTCAGATCTTCTGTGTATATACCTGGCAGTGAAATTTCTAGGTCATATGGTAAATCTATAGCTAGTTTTTTGAGAAACCACCAAACTGTCCTCCAGAATGGCTGGATCCTTCTGCATTCCCACCAGCAGTGGATGAGAGTACACATCATTTCTGCCCCCAATCATTGGCCAAATCTCAGTTTAATGACACGGACCTAATTTCAGGGAGGCTAGGAAATACAGTTTTTCTATTTTTTATCATAAAGAGGAAAGGAAATTGGTTAGCATTTGTCAGTCTCTGCAACAATATTAGATAGGTTTTTACATATGAAGAAACTGAAGCTTGATAAACTTCATTGAGCCTGAAGAATGTGTTGGATCCCAGACTTGAACTCAAATGTAGATAATTTGAAGAATACATATTTTCCAGCACTACCTACTAAACCAACAACTGATAAATATTCTTACACTGATCTATGTAAGTGTATGTATATACAGTGGGAGGGGACAGGATGTGACATATGATGAAAATCAGAAGTAACTATTGATTTGGGGTTTACTGAAGTTTGTGAAACAAACCCTCTTGAATTGTGTAAAGAAAAGTCAACCTGAAATACCACTACTGGATCTATACCCAGAAGTACTGAGAGCAGTGACACAGACATCTGCACACCAATGTTCATAGTGACATTATTCATGATTGCCAAAATTTAGAAACAACTCAGGCGATCATCAACAGAGGAATGGATAAACAAACTGTGGTCTATTCACACAATGGAATATTATGCAGCTATAAGAAGAAATGAAGTCATAAAGCATATGACAACATAGATGAACCTGGAGGACATTATGTGCAAAAAGCAAGCCAGACAAAAAAAGGACAAATAATGTATGATTGCATTACTATGAACCAAATATATTGTGTAACGTATTGTATGATTCATAAAAAATTATAGGTATCCAATACATTTAATTGAGAAATATATGTTTTTTTCCAGTTGTATTTTCTTTTTAGTTTTTATTTGCTTATATTTTCAATTATGAAATGTATAAAATAAATTTAACAAACAAAGTTTAAGTTGGTGAAGGTATGAGTAGGTTAGATTCATGGTAGCCTGTCTTCAATATTTAGTTCTGCCTTAATCCACCCAGAAAATGTGTTACTGTGTTATAGAACAGCTAGGAGATGTGTATCTAGCTGGTTTATTGTACTTGTTATCTTTCTTTCAACAGTGGTTTGACAATATTTTCCATTTATTGCTTTTCATTCTTCCTCTTTATTATTGCTTTGCCACTGGATGGATCTACCATGATACTTTAGCAAATGCCAAAACATCTCTACTAGATGGCAAATCAAGTTGCCAAACAGCCCACATGCCACAGGCAACTATATAACTTAAAGTCTACTACTTAGTAAAACACTGCATGTTTTTCCAAAAGCCAGGTATCTGTACCCAGCTCTCCTTGACCTTGGCTAATATAACAAAGATGAGGAGTTTAGGATTTGCTGGGCCATGAGCACCACCTGATAAAATTTGTACCTCAGTTAAACCAGGAAGTAGGGTAGAATTTATCTTCTGCCTTTCTGTGACTTTTCCTTAGTGTAAAATTAGTTTATTGTTTCTGTTCCTCCTGGAAGCATTTGTGTTTTAAAATTGGATCAATATTGTTTCTTACAATTATGTGAGTTAGCAATTCTGAAACAAATCTATGCATATACCAGAGCTGAACAAATAAATAAATAAGTATATTATAAGTAATGAAACCTAGATTTCTCACTGCAGGTGAAAGCACTTAGAGATAGCAAAAAGTTCTAGAATGAACCCTGTGGTGATGCTAGATTGGAGTCAGAGAAATCAGAATTAATTCATTTTAAATATATAAATGCACAGAAAACACAGATAAATATGAAGATGGGGATGCATTGGATTTCTCTAGGTTCTTGGCTATGTTGCATAAATGAATTTAAGAACATGCCAGTTTAGTTAGGCCAGTAAAAATAATTTATTTTAAAATGGGAGAAAGAACAGAGCTTGCTGAGAAATGGGAAAGAAAGATGGAAATACACACCAAGATTTTGTGCAGGCTCCTCTAGGTAGAGAGAACAGGTTCTGCCTCAGGTGATTACCTTTTAAACTGTTAATTATTCCTTCCCTTGCTAATGGTAAGAGGATGGGCCCCAGCTGTTATTGGTTACCCACCAATGGTGGGGCCAATGGTGAGGCCAGTATGGACTATCCTGGGCCAAGGGGAGATCCCAGAAAGAGAAACTGGGACTTCAAGTTTAAACTCAATTACTCAGAGAAGTCTTACAGTCATGTTGTCTACCAGCCATATTATCTGTCGGCCATTTTGTGGCTTGTTTTCTCCTCCATTACCCTATACTAACCTGCCTCAACTCCCCCCTCAGAGAGTTCACACTCTTATTTTTAAGGGAGTGCTAAGGGACAATGATTATTCTTCTGTAGTTACTTCCTGCTGGTTTGGGTACTAGTCCCTGCCTGACAGGGTGTATTCTACTGAGGGTGAGGGATGATGGGTCTGATACTGTAGTTGGAGCAGCCTGAAATCCCTGCTTAACTAATATCTTGTTTTGGAAGGCATTGATTGTTAGAGAAATAAACTTAGAATTCTGAAGACCCATGGTCTCACTAAAAGAAGAAGGTGGTAAGTGGGCCCAACATGGGGACCAGCTATGATATACTAGACCACACGAGTGAGAAAGTTCAGGTGCCTTCAGGGGCCGCATCCTCCCAAAGTTGGTGGACTTTATTTTACAGGTTTTAAATGCTATATAGGACTACTTTAGAATGATTTACATAGAAACAGCATTTTTTCCCTTGAGAAATAGTCATGTTCCCCCTGTGCTGCTGTTATCATGTTTAGGGCTCTGCAATTTTTCAGTACCACAGCATCAAGAGAGTCTGCTTGCTGTTTTAGGACTTCTAAGGCATGGCTAGTTTCTTCTATGCAGTCAGTTAGCTCTGGGGAGAGTTTGTAATAGAGTTTGTATTTGGTATAAATTGCCAATCCTTGTTTGCCATGGTGATGTTTATGCCTAAGATAGCTAAGAGGGGAACAAGAAAAGGCATTTTCATTTTAGTTATTGTATAGAGAGAAACTACAGGAAATGAAAACACACAAAATTTCTTAAGGGGTGTCTGGCTTGCCTTCCCCCTAGCAATAGGTGTTTGGGCCAGAGTTAGAGGGAACAACTGGCTTTGACACAGACACCACTTAGCTTTGCCTCTTGAAAAGGTATTTCAGGCCATCTAATGACAGGCACTCTTATATCCTGTCAGGTGCTTTCAGTGAGCAGGCATTTACTTGCTCACCTGGCTTCACTTGGAATAAGTGCATCCAGCTGGAAATTCCTTTGACTTTAATAGCTGTGGAAGTGATCAGAACCACAGAGTAAGGTCCCTTCTATTTTGGTTCTGAAAGTGAGGCCTGTTTTCTTGCTAGGTTTTGATCAGAACCTGATTTCTAGGTCTTGGGTGAGGAAGGATTACCCATAGACCATCTTGAAGGGGCTAAGCTGAAGTGGGCTAAGAATGAAGTTTGCATTCTGGTGGGAAATGCTTTAGCCCTGGCAGGATGGCATGTGTGTTCACCAGCCTTCCACAGGATATGAATGGGACAGGTTCTGGAATAAGGACTAGGAGGGAGACCTGGGTTAAGCACATCTTTTACTTGGTATGGAGTAAAGACTGTGAAAGTTCACCCAAGTTAATTTGGTGCCTTTTTAAAAATGCTTTTGCCCCCACTGATCTTAGACAAGTTGGCCATTCCTTCATCCTCTAGGCATGCTCATTAACTACTTAGAAAATGAAGTTTACCAAAACTTTAACATGTTCAATATCCCTTGGCATATGATCTAGAAGAGAAAATATATCATCATAATAATCAGGCATATAGATACAGTACTTAATATGAATGAATGCTCTACCCAATGTGTAAGTTTTTGTTTGAGCTGCAGTTGAATAGATCTAATCTTCAGGTTTGCAATACCATACATGTTTTCTCTCCAGGGGAACAGGCCATAATTCCAATGGTGTTCAAGTTCTACTTACATAACCTTGGTAATCATTGCTCCACTTGGTATGTCCCTCACACAGCCAGCATGCTGCAGAACCATTGAACCTAGAGAGAATCTAGGAAGGTAGATTCTAATATTTCACTGGCCTGGTGTGCAGTGACTGTAGGGTGAGCTAAAGCCAATAGTTAAAATGCTGAAATATCCTGGATACTTCTTGGCTATATCTGAGAAACAATGACACAGCATAACTGCATCAGCTTCTGGGGGTTGGGCTTGGTCCTGACTGACACACATACACAAGCTAATCAGTACATGTACCATGATAAGTATGCCACTGTAAGAACCAATCCTATATTCTGATAGTAGTGACATAAAAGCAGCTTTCATGTAAACAGAAGGAGGAGCAGGAGAGGGCAGAGAGAGAGAAAACGAAGGAAAAGGAAAGAGCATGAATAAACTCAATATGCATAAACCCCCCCTGGCTCTGCATGCTTGTTTCTTCACCAATGGCCCTGACACCTCCACTCTGCCTAAGGAGCTCGGACTTGACATTTGGCATAGTTGGCAGGATCCTCTGAGCATGGGGGAGTGGACCTTCAGCCCCAGTGGACCTGGCAGTACATGACAGGGGTGGAATGTGAAACCTTTGGGTCTTTTGTGTCTTGTGGTGGCAATCCCCCTGCAATGGGCCCTTTCTGAGGGTTGGGTTATGGTTCATCCCACTCCAGAATCTATTGCAAAGGCACTGGAATCTTTGGGAGCTGTGTTATACCTTTCCCAGAAGGAATTGGCTGGGACAGTGCCCTGGTTGTTCCTGACTATGTTACAGGAGCAGAACAAATAAATTTTGGCTGTGAAAGCCCATGTTTGGAAGCTTAAAGGCAACAGGAGGAACTGGAGACCTGCTTGAGTGCATTGGAATAGGAGATGGCTCTTGGGGAGGCTGATGGTACTGTGAACACTTGCAATGAGCCCAGGGTGAGGTCCCCACATCACCCCCAGGACTCTGTATTGGATGATATGGCACAATTCTGGGGAGCTCCTGAAGATTGTTGGTAAATGGGTCATTTATATGGACCTGGTTCAGATTGTACATGAGGTGGGAATGCACCAAGTGATGTTCCAGGCAAATTATATAGGCCTAGACAGTGAACTCTTTTCCACCTGTATAAAGGATATGATTCTGGATACAGCTCCACCAGGTACTTTTGGTTCCTTAGAAGCCTTTTAGCCCCATAGGTGGATTATAACATCCGTAAAGTAACCATGGCCTTAGCCCAATTAGAGAATACGGAGATCCAAAAGCAGGACCATGGAGTAAGGCTGATACATCAAAAGGCCTCTCCCCCTTCCAGAGCACCATAAAGAGGGTGCCATATGGGAGGCAAAGAATTGGCCCAACATGGGTCCAGGGGATCAAGTCCTGGAGGCTGCTGAAAATTTCTCAACTGTAAATAGGTAGAGCTCATTGCTGCCAGTGTGAATCTGGATAAGATAAATCGGCCACCTAATGGAGTACCACTAGCTCTCTGGATGGAGCTGATGCTGGAACAGCAAGAGGTCAATGTCTATGAAAATTGACAAATGGGCAAAGGAACCTGATTAAGGAGGTTGGAGGAATGGAGGCCACACATAGTCCTTTCAACTCCCCTGTGTGGCCTGTCCAGAAACCTGAGAGAACATGTCACATGACAGTAGATTACCGTGAACTGAATAAAATGACTCCACCTTTACATTCAGTGGTCCCATCAGTGACTGAGGTTATGGATAAGCTCTCACATGTGTTAGGACAATATCATTATGTGGTGGATTTGGCTAATGCTTTTTAATGTGTAGATATTGCACAAGAGAGTCAAGTACAATTTGCCTTTATGTGGGAAGGATGTCATGGACCTTTTTCATGCTTCCTCAAGGGCATATTTATAGCCCAATCACCTGTCATGGTTTGGTTATGCAGGATTTCTCTGCTTGAATGCATAAATCCTCTGTTCATCTATTTCATTATATTGATGATATCATACAAACCTCTGATTGTCTTTCAGATTTAGAAGAAGCAACCAAGGACCTACAAGATAGACTGACAACATGGAGTTGGGCAGTCAACAAGGCAAAGGTCTGAGGGCCTACAGTATCTGTCAAATTCTTGGGAGTTATTTGGTCAGGTAAGAAAAAAGTTATCCCTGGAGCTGTAATAGTTAAGATACAAGCATACCCCTGTCCTACTACTACAAAAGAGTTACAGACATTTCTTGGCATATTAGGATAATGGAAGGAGATTATACCTCATTTGGCAACTTGGTATGCCCTCCAGAAGAAGGGAAGTGTCTGGGATTGGACTGATACACATGAACATGCTTTTCAAGCTGCCAAGCAGGTGGTTGGTCAGGCTCAGGCCTTGCAAGTTATTGATCATTCCCTGCCTTTCCAACTTAATGTCACTTTCCATGATGCTGGATATAGCTGGGGTCTTTGGCAGACCCATGGAAAACACAGGGTACACATAGGATTCTTGTCTCAACTATGGAAAGGGAAAGAACACTGCTATTCTGTCACTGAATGCCAGTTAGTGGCAGTGTATGCCACCATTCAGGCATGTGAAGTGCTTACAGGACCAAAATGAGTCCTAGTATGAACCTCCTTCCCTGTGGCAGGATGGGTACATATGTGGTTGAATGCCCCCAGGACTGGGGTGGCTGGGACACCCACATTGGCCAAATGGGGTGCATATCTGCAACAGCAGGCAATATTGAGGACTAGTTCTCTGTCTGCACAGTTGCAGGAAGTGTTAGGAGCAGTCCCTGAAATATCACTGAGGATAACTTTAAGTCCTGAAAATACCCCATATCATACTTCTTATACCCCTCTCACTGCCCTCAGCAACTCCTGTGGCCACTATCTCCACATCAATGATATAATTTCTTCCTTTGCTAGAATCACAATAATTCTATAGTAGAATGCCAGTAAGTCCATTCTAATCCATATTTTATTCATTCATCCTGAGGACCTTGATCTTTCAAATACTCTGTCCTCTTTCTGGGTCTTTGAGATGCTTTAGAGTGTCTTAGAAACTGAAAATCCATTTTTTAGTGAGGCATAAGCCCCACCCTTAGCACTGCCCAGAGACCTTGCTCCTCCTCCACCCTGGAGTGTTCCAAAGATTGTCTGGGGTGGGGGGATGATCCCTGACCATGTTTGCTGGCACATCACAGGACAATTATTCTCTAGTCTTTCAATGGGCTTTAAATGTAAGGTTTAAATGAGAAACTTGGCCCCTGGGAGCAAGTATGAGGTGAGTTCACTTGCTCCTAAGACTGCTGCAAAGTAGGAAAAAACATATAAAGGTCACTAGCCAGTCCCTTTCCTAGGGTCAACCCAGCTTGAGTGTTTTGGTCTGTGAACCAGACCCAGACACTCCCAAGACCTCTAAGGCTCTGGGGTCATCCAGACAGAAAGCCCCCAATCCCCAGAATGTGGGACAGCAAGCAGGGCTCCCTGATTTCCAGGGCACTGGTTCAGTGAGCATATCCATTCAACCAGGTCTAGTGGTGGGACACCATCCAGACTGATGAATGCATTTAAATCCCCTAGGATAATGGGTGGCTCTAAAATTGAGACAACCTGCTTAGTGTAATCTTTTCCTGCAAACCAAGGAGTCACTGTATGGCTGAAAGTGGGCACTGTATGGGACCCTGAATTCCAGTTGAACCTGTGTAAGAGGAAAGGACAAATGTATGTAAGGTCCAGAGACCATGTGGTCATGTCTCCTTAAAGCAAGAGTTCTTAAGGTGTCCATGAAACAAAAAATATGGTTAATAATCCCTGCCTTAAAAGGATGAGGAAATGTAATCTGATTACTAAGCCTCTCCCCTGTAGAATAAGGAACCACATCATGTGTCATCAATAATGATTAAAAGGTTCCTGCCTTTCCTAGCTCCCTATTTCCTTGTAACACTCCAATCATTCCAGGGAAAAGGTTTCCGAGCTTTTACCTCTTGTGGGAAGTAACTAATGGGATACAGCCCCTGAGCAGCCCTAATTCATATATCATCAGGGTCAGGGCTATTCTAGACCCCTTAGCTCTGTACCTAGCAGCTACCCAGGGACTTTTCTGAATGTACAGAGCTGGAAGGTGTTGCATGAAGTTTCTACCATGGACAGACATTGGGAAGTCTGCATCCAGGTGATTCTAAAGTCAATTCTTTCCCTAAAGGAAGCTAAGTGTCTAAAATTCTCTCTTCTGCTCTGATCTGTGCTCACATTAACTTTGTTCATCTGCTTGTGCCTAGGAACTCATAAATCAGATTTCAGTTTCACCTGATACAAATTGGATAATGGTGAAAGGCAACTTAAAAAAATGAGTTTTTAAATATCAATACCATAGCAACTAAATTTGAAGTATAAAGAAACCACAAGTGGAATCAATTCAACTGTAGGGAAAGTAGAAAAATTTAGCAAATTTGTTACTAATAAAACTGTTTTAGTTGCTTAATGAACGGAAGTGCTCAAGTTGTTTCTAAGTGGAAACTTACTAGAAACTAAGAGTTAAGATTATTTAATGGATATCTTTACATTATAAAACAGAAGAAGGATAATATCTGATATTAATATAAGTGGGTACATATAGTCTAGATTTCAGCTGTTTTAATGGTAATCTTAAACTAAATTTACCTTTGATTATGGTTATTTTGTAACTAACTTCAGCTAGCCCTTAAACTTCAGCTATTGTGATGGTGATTATAGACTAAGTTTGCCTTCAAGTCTAGCCTCACCCCTTGCCTTTGCTTATGGTTATTTCCTGACAGCTTCTATCTCTTATAGCTCAGGAGAAAGCAAACTTGAGACACCCCTGTCTCCTCTTCTTGCACTGGTATTAGTGACCCTGCTTTCTTTTGTGGCTCAAAGTGTGGACTAAATTGCTGCCTGGTGGAATTCTCAACCCTCAGGGTTGAATAGCTACTCTTCAAGTCCAGGGGCCAACCAGAGTCTGTTAGGTCTGAGGACTGGAGAGGCAGGCCGCCGGCTCCTAGTGTTGAAATTCCTAAAAGCAACTCCTTCAGGATAACTCCAAGTACCAAAAATGCCCCCATATTACACCTCTTTTTCCCCTCTCCCTGCCTTCAGCAACTCCAGTGGCCACTATTTCCACATCAATGATATAATTTCTTCCATTGCTAGAGTCATAAAAATTCTATAGTAGAATACCATTAAGCCCAATCTAGTCCATATTTTATTCCCCAATTCTGAGGACTCGGGATAATGAAGCCCAGTCCACCTCATAATTGAGAGGGGGTTTGGTCCCCCACGGGTGATGGATGGGACTCTACTGCTTCTGCTATAACCCACTGAATGGCCTGGAAGAGAGTGTAAACTACAATGTAGACTATAATCCATGGTGTGTAGCCTTGTTCCAAAATGTTTTCATCCAATGCAATGAATGTACCACACTAATGACAGAACTTGTTGATATGGGGAAATTGGGGGGTATGGGGAGTGGAACATATGGTAATCTTTTATATTTTTTAATATAA
Organism: Dasypus novemcinctus; assembly: GCF_030445035.2. Classification (NCBI taxonomy): domain Eukaryota; kingdom Metazoa; phylum Chordata; class Mammalia; order Cingulata; family Dasypodidae; genus Dasypus; species Dasypus novemcinctus. The sequence goes on from NC_080704.1 coordinate 125,974,241, forward strand.
CATTTTGTGTGATCTATGTATATTTTAAAAATAAATTAAAAATATAATTTAAAAAATTCATTCATGAGAGAAACCAGTTTCCCTGAAGCTTCAATGACCTCAGTGAGTATATCCTGTAATTAGTATTTTTCCTCTACAGTCTGCAAAAGTCAAAATGGGAAATAAGCAAAACTATGAAGTAAAGGAAAATGTTGTAAACTGTATTTGAAAGCATTGGAGACATTTTGGTTATAAGCCAATAATTAAAATAATGAAATTCTTATGTAAAATTGCAAGGTCACAGTGCACATTAATTAGAAATATCCTTCAAATAATTTTTTTTTTTACTTTTTAAAAATGTCTTGAAGTATATCACTCATACATAAACATATATAAACAATAAGTGTAAGAAATAGTTGTGAACTTACAAAACAAACATATATAAGATCATACAGGACTCTTGCACCTCACCCTACCACCAACAACTTGCATTCTATTAAACTTTTTTAACTAATGATTAAAGAGCATTGTCAAAATATTACTATTAACCAAAGTATTTTTCCCAACCCCCATTATTTTTCTTATCTTTTGTCATTTATATATCTATATATATTAACATACATAAACAATAAATATATAGTAAATGTTGTGAACTTACAAAGCAAATGTGCATAACATCATACAGGGGTCCCATACCTCAACCCCCTACCAACACCCTGCAATGTCATGAGATGTTTTTTACAAATTATGAAAGAATATTGGCAAAATCTTGCTACTAATTAAATCCTTAACTTATATTTGGTGCATTTCCCCCCCCAAACCACCCTATTATTACTTTGTTTTTTTTTTTTATGACAGAAGTTGTAAACTTATAAAACAATCTTGCACATATGCAGAATTCCCAGACAACACCCTTCTATCAACACATCACACATGGTGGAACATTAATTACAAATAATATAATATCATCTGATTGTTACCATGCTCATAGTGTACATTTGGCATGCATTTTCCATACTGCCCCATTATCAACACAATACATCTTTGGCATAGATGCATGAATATTATATTATTACTGCTAACCACAGTCCATAGGTCACTCCAGTTGTATTTTTCCCATGCTTCTTCACATTCCCACCACCCTGAAATAGTGATGTACATTTGCTCTAGGTAACAAAGGATACTCTTGCGTCTGAATCATCAACCATAATTCTCATCCACCTTTTGCTTTTACTGTGCTATTCTTTTCCTAGAATGTTTTCTAGCATTCTGTTAATTGGCATTTACATACCTAGACTAACATTTTCAGCCACATCCCCATTTAAAAACCAGGTACTACTCACAATGTGCTGACATTCACTCTATACATTTCCACACTTTTACAGTAAAGGTAATCAATCTTCTACACATATTAAACTTCAGTATTCCTTGTCAGTCCTCCTCTTATATCCTTTAAGAATCCACCACCTACCACCAGGTCTTGAAGCTATTTTCCTATAATTTCTTCTAGAAGCTTTTTGGTTATTGCTTTTATTTTTAGGTTTTTTATCCATTTTGAGTTAATTTTTAGATAAGGTGTGAGATTGGGGTCCTCTTTTCTTCTTTTGGCTATGGATATCCAGTTCTTTCAGCACCATTTCTTGAATGGGCTGTTCTGCCTGAACTGTTTGGGTTTGACAGACTAGCCAAAAATCACTTCACCATACATGTGAGGGTTCATTTCTGAACCATCAATTTGGTTCCATTTTTCTATGTTTCTGTCTTTATGCCAATACCATGCTGTTTTTACCACTATAGCTTGTTAATATAATTTAAAATCTAGAGAGGAGAGTTCACTTTTCCTTTTTATTATGTTTCTGAGTATTCAGGACCATTTACCCTTCCAAATATATTTGATAATCGTGTTTTGAATTTTTAAAAAAATGCTGATGGACTTTTCATTGGGATTGCATTGAATCTGTATATCAATTTAAGTAGAATTGACATCTTAATGATATTTAGTTTTCTTATACATGACCATGGAGTGTTGATCCAATTATTTAGGACTTTTGTGATTTCTTTTAACACTGAGTTGCAGTTTTCTGAATATAAGTGCTTTACATCATTGATTAAGTGTATTCCTGACTAGTTGAGTTTTATCAGTCATAATTTATATTCACCACTCTTTTCACACTTTTAGTTACTTTTTAAAATATATATACTCTTCATTTATAGACTCTCTTCTGGGTTCCTCTCTCCCATCTGCTCTTTTCAGGCTCTAGTACACCCTTTAGTATTTCCTGAAATTCTGGTCTCTTGCTTAGAAATTCTCTCAGTTTCTGTTGATCTGTGAATATTCTAAAATTTCCCTCATTTTTGAAAGAAGTCTTGCTGGATATAAGATTCTTGGCTGGAATTTTTTCTCTTGTAGTATCTTAAATATATCACACCACTGTCTTCTTGCATTCATGGTTTCTGGTGAAAAATCATTCTTAATCTTATTGGGTATCACTTATATGTTATACATTGCGTTTCTCTTGCTCTTCTCATAATTCTCCTTTTGTTTTTGGCATTTGATATTCTCTTTAATATGTGTCTCAGAGTTGGTCTATTTGATTTTTTCAGGTAGGAGTATGTTGTGCTTCTTGGACATGGATATCTATGTCCTTCAACAGAGTTGGGAAATTTTCTACGTTTCTTTCTTCAAATATTCCTTCTACCCCTTTTCCCTACTCTTGTCTTTCTGGAACACCCATGACATGTATGTTTTCTTGTCTTTTGCTGTTGTTTATTTCCATGAGAACTTGTTCAATTTTTTTCCATTATTTTCTTTTTTTTAATTCATTTTTTAAAAAATATTACATTCAAAAAATATGAGGTCCCCATTCACCCCCACCGCCCCACCCCACCACACCCCCCACAGCAACACTCTCCCTCATCATCATGACACATCCATTGCATTTGGTGAGTACATCTCTGGGCATTGCTGCACCTCATGGTCAATGGTCCACATCATAGCCCACACTCTCCCACGCTCCATCCAGGGGCTATGGGAGGATCTACAATGTCCATTAATTGTCCCTGCAGCACTACCTAGGACAACACCAAGTCCCAAAAATGCCTCCACATCTCATCTCCTCCTTCCATTCCCCACACCCAGCAGCCACCATGACCACTTTTTCCACACCAATGCCATATTTTCTCAATTACTAACCACAATAGTTCATGAATAGAATATCATTAAGTCCACTCTAATCCTTACTGTATTCCTCCTTCCTGTGGACCTTGGCTTGGTTGTGTCCATTCCACATCTATGTCAAGAGGGGCCTTAGATTCCACATGGATACTGGATGCAATCCTCCTGCTTTCAGTTGTAGGCACTCTAGGCTCCATGCTGTGGGGGTTGACATTCTTCAACTCCATGTTAGCTGAGTGGGGTAAGTCCAATAAACCAGAGTGTCGGAGCTGAAGTCTGTTGAAGCTCAGGGCCTGGCTATCATATTGTCAGTCCAGAGATTCAGATCCCCTAGATATATCTTAAACCCCAGCACCAACTACAATTCCAGTAAAGTAGCAGGAAAGGCTTGTGAAAAGAGATCACATCTGAGTCCAGCTCCATCACATAGAAATACCAGCTCCAAGAAGGGCCAACTGACATGGCAGTGAACTCCATCTGCCATGACCATAGAACCTGTGGGTCTCTTTATCCCTCAAAAGAACCAATACTTGGGGTTGTATCTACTTTATCTGTCTCTGAGACTCTGCTCAGGTGTGCATAAGGGCAATCCTTCTGACAACCTCCAGACTCTTTTTTAGAGACTCATAGCCATATAAACTCATTTGTCCTTTCGATTTCCCCCTTAATTTAGGTCAAAAAACATTTTTAACTCCTGTTATTATATGTAGACAGGGATATTCTGCTGGTCCACGTTGAACCTTTAATTCAAGGTCATTTTCTAGTTATGTCATCAGCTGGTACTTGGTAGTGATCCCTCGGCACTAGGGAGGCTCATCCCTGGGTGTCATGTCCCATGCTGCGGGGAAGGCAGAACATATACATGCTGAGTTTGGCTTCGAGACTGGCCACATTTTAGTAACACGGAGGCTCTCAGGAGGGAACTCTTAGGCACAGTGCTGCTCTAGGCCTTGTTCTTATTTCCGGTGTATAGGCTCACAAGCATAGTCATTAGTATCAGGGGCTCATTGTTGGATCGATTTTTTTCTTCATCTGTGCTTTTGTATGTTCACTTTCAGAGGTCATTTCTTCAAGCTCACCAATCCTTTCTTCTGCCCCTACATCATATCTCTTCTTCCCTATCCCTGCCCTCAGCAGCTACCATGGCCACTTTCTCCACATCAGTGCTACAAGTTGTGGAGAAATTTAGTATGCTTTTAAGATTATTCAGTTCTAGAATTATATTAAAGGAAAGAGGTTTGAACATTGTGTAAAGGAAAAAGAACATTCTTTGTATAAACTATAATGGTTTCAATTTTATTTAGTGTGGGTGTTATCTCCCTGGGTTAAAGAATGCCATGTAAATAAATTAACATTATATGTGTTAAATCTTTAAAACAATTAAATTGTAAGTTTACGTTTAGTGAAATTAAGTTAGAGAAAGAAATGTTGATCTGCTCTCACTTAAATGGATAAAGTAATTTTCACTGGTTGCTAAATGTAATTTTTAATGGTGTTTTTTTTAAAGATACATAGATCACTCAAAATGTTACATTAAAAAATATAAGGGGTTCCCATATACCCCAATTTCTTCATTAGTGTAGTAATTTAATAAGTCTAATTTAAGGTAAGGTAACTAGTCAATGTGTTTATGGCTGATTATAAGAAGTTTGTAAAACATCTTCTAAACTGAAGCACTTAAATGGCTAATTCCAAGAAGCCATTATTAAATAGAATCCTAAATTCATATTCATAGCAAAAAGTAGCCTCATAACAGGGAAACCTGTCCGAGGCCACCAAGATCTGCATGTTAAAGTGGTGATAAGGAAGATACTATTGATTCAATTGGGAATCTTCAGTTTTCATAAAATGATTGAGAAAGTAGTTTTCCTTGTACTGCTAAAATAAAATAGCTGTTAATTAATGTCATCAGGATAACTGGGTAGAAGTAAAAAGAAAAGTACTGTAATAGTTAAGTTCATTTAATATGCTATAATCTGCACTGAAAGTGTTTAGAAAGTGTGTAAAAATCAAAAGAGATTGACTTCAGTATTGTCAAACTCTCTTATGCACTCAAACCAGGCCTTTAGTACACTGCATTTGGCCTCTCCTTTTGATTTATTGGGTAGATCAGTAACTGACCCCTAAAACAATAAATGTATCTGCCACATCTCTGGTTATGCTCCAGAAGTGGATGGAGAGTATGATGCAGTTTCAAACTTCTGCAACAGCAATCAAGGCTGTTGGGCTCTAGCCTTGTCAGATATTCCACCCCTTAAATGGCTAGTATCTTAAGGGCTCTCTGCTGCATGGCTGCACCCAGGGCACAAAGGTCACAGCAACAATATAAGCATAACAAAACATAACTAAGAAAGCTACAAAACCAATGCCAGTTAATACAACCCATTTCTGAGTGGATCCCAGATGTTCCCACCACACTTTAATAGGGTTATCTGCCATATATTGTATGTTTACGAACTTTTGGTCCATTTCTTGCATGGCTGAATACACAGATTTTTTATTATCAGGTATATATACACAACATTGAACATGTATGAGAGCATATGTGCTCCCTCTGTATATTGCCCACAGCAGGCAGGTAACTCACCCCTGCAAGGTTGGTTCCTTTGGAGACATCATGCATAATTTGTCCTTTAAGAAACCATTATACCATTCTATCATGCCTGCAGTCTGCGGTCGATATGGAATATGCAAATGCCAATCAATATCTTTATTTTTTGCCCAGGTTTGCACTTTGGAATCTGTGAAATCTGTGCCTCTGTCACTCCACAATTCAATGAGATGCCCATACTGAGCACATAAAATATCCAGTGCCACAATGGCACTCTCTTTGGTGGCTATGTGGAATGTAAAGGCAAAAACTAAACCTGTATTAATAACCACTGTTGAGAATAGGAACTTATACCCTTTATCAGAAGGCAGAGGTCCACTATAATCTATGTGCCATACTTGTAGAGGACTATCTTCTTTCTTTGTAACCCTTTTTGTCATGGGTACCTAATGTCTATGTGGGCATTGTTTAGCACAAAACTCATAGGCTGTTAACCTGTTCATTGCATCTGCAGCTTTTAATGGGATACTATATTACCTGGCTATCTGCAGGAGGGTTTAAGTCCCCACATATCCCATGTTCCTATGTAACCAGGTGGCCCATCCATCCATTGGATGGTATAAAGCTCTTACTTGTGCTAGACTATCTGCAGCATTATTTCCTGGGCTTATGAGAGGTTTATGCCCTGCAACATGATAAACAGTTATGCTGCATTCTTGTCCTTTGGACCACAAGGCTTTCCACAAATTTTGTCCCCAGAGAGGTCTTTTATCAATCATCCATTCTTGCTGCTCCCACAGGGCCAGCCATAAAGTCTGTCCTTTTTATGCAGCCCAACTGTCTGCATACATCGTAAAGGAGCCAGGTTCATGCATTATATCTGGCCAAATGGCTTTCAGTTCAGTGGCTGCTTTAACCAAATATGGTTTCAAACCAGTTATCTTCTGTATCCACTCAGATACCTACGGTGGTCCAAGACATAAACATGCCTTTGCTGGACCCATTTGTATACCAAGGGAGTTCTTAGTGTCAGGTGAAACCACCCTTGAGACCTGACTGGGCACATGGCCTAAGTCAAGCAGGAATCCATGTGGAGTTTACCAAACCCTTTCTAAGTTCAGAATGGCTATCACCCACTGTATTGTTTCCTTAGATCACTAGGTAACTCCTTTTAATTGAAAGAACCTTTTTAAATGTTATTATTTATTATTGTTATTATCTTTTCTAGAAGATACATAAATCATACAAATTGTTACATTAAAAAATATGAGATTCCCATATACCCCACTCTCTACTCCCCACACCCTGCACTCCGTCCATATCAACAACAGCTTTCATTAGTGTGGTACATTCATTGCATTTTGTGGGCTTGCTATTTTGAGCTTGCTACTTTGAGTTAGCAACCCACGAGGACTGGGCGGGCTTCCACGGCTCGGCGGTGAGCCCCTAGGCCAGCACGTAGGCCTAGGTTCTCCAGGTGTGGGGGACGCACGGTAAAAACCACGGAGACAGCCTGTGAGAGTGAGCTAGTCCACTTTATTGCGGAAATACACTTGATTATATAAGGTCGGGTCAAGGGAGGGGTAGGAGCGGGGACGGATGAACTACGGGGCGGTAGTGGATAGGCGGAGCTGTGCAGGCAGCTATGAGGTAGGCGGTGAAGGATAGCAACGGCTGGAAAAGGGAGATAACAAAGGCTAGGAGGAGGGGTGAAGGGAGGCAGCAACAATTGCTCCTTTTGTTTTATTTTAAAAAAGGGGCGTGAGAGAGTAGGGGGATGGGCTGTGGAGGGTGAGAGAAAAAGGGGGTAGAATTGACTGGCGATGGGCAAATGACATATCATTTGGCCAGAATGTATGCATAGCCCTTAGGGTCGGTGCGTGCCGGTGCTAGACGAAATATCTAACATGATGTTGCGCACGCTTTTTTGGGGTGGATAGCGCTGTGGCTGGCTTAACCGCGAAGGACTCTCAGACGTATAGCAATAAAGGGGGGCGGAGGGTGCACCCAAGCCCTTTACGCCGAGGGAAACAAACCCGTGCCGGCGGCTAAGGTCAGGGAGTTTCACAGCAAGCAGCTTCACAGGCGGGAAGTACGGTGGGAAGGGGGGGCGAGGACAAGGGCGAGATTGAGGAGCGAGATCAGAGGTAGCAAGATGATGGTAATGGATTTGAACAAACGAGGAAAATACACTGTCAGCGTGATCTTTGGCAAGGCGGATGATTCGTCAAATGGCCCAAGGACCAACGGTGAGACCTAGGATGATGAGCAGAACTGGGGTTATTAGCGGGAGGAGATAGGGGAGGAGGGGCTGCAGGAAGCCCCAGGAACCAGCAGTTTGGGCTCATTCAAGTCGGCATTGGTTGAGACCTTTTTCAAGTTCTTTTAAGCTGGAGTCTACTAAACCGGTATAGTTGGCATAGACACAGCATTCTTCTCCCAGAGCTGCACATAGGCCACCTTCTTTGAGGAGGAGGAGGTCAAGGCCTTGGCGGTTTTGCAGGACAACTTCTGAAAGGAAATTGAGGGAGTCTTTAAGATATTTGACTGCATCTCGGAGGTAGATGATATCAGAGTCTACTGCTTGTCTGAGGTTTTGGAGGGCGGAGGCTTGTGTGGCTAGGGCTGCAACACCAGTGGCAGCTCCAGCTGTAGCTAGGAGGGAAGTGACAGTGAGTACAGCAGTAATAGGTTCGCGTTTGTGGAGGTAAATAGCTTCTTGAGTGTGGTCAAAGGCTTCAAAGAAATGTAGAGGAGTGTGATAGATGACTCGAGGCGTGAGGAGGATGAGAACACACGTTTCTTTGGTCTTGTTAAGTGTGGCAACAGATAAGCATGGGGTAAGTCCGGTGGAAGAGCAGAGCCATTGGGTGGTGTTTAGGGGAACTAAGTATTTGGCAGAGATGTTTGGGGAGGTATAGTTGGTACAGGCAGTAAGGCTAGGAGTGTGGGAGGAACGGGGGTGAATGCATAAACCTTTGGAAGAGATGTGCGTAAAAGTGAGTGGGACATGAGTAGATTGATTCCAATTGCAGGAAGAGGGGGAATCGTCGGTGGAGGAAGTAAAGAGTGGTGAAGGGATAGCAAGTGGATCATAGAGGGGGAGGCTGGGGGAAAGACACAACCAGCAAGAGCGAGTGAGGTTGGGGTGGGAGGCGTTGAGAGAGGAATAGGAGGCGTTTAGGAGTTTGAAGTAGGGACTAGAGGGGATGAGAGGATGTGGTTGTATACCTGAAGCGGGGGGGGAAGTGGGGCTTGTAGAAGGGACGACGGCGGCCGAGGTGGAAGAGATTTTGAGGGGGGTAGATGAGGACGGAAGAAGGTGAACAGTGGGTGAGGGAGGAGGGTTAAGGATGTGGTTGGGACCAATAGCAGAGGGTGGGGTGGAGACAACACGCTTTTGGATTTCAAACAAAGCGCCACGATCATAGTTGCTCATATACAACCGGAGTCCATAGGGGCGAGCGGCCAGCCATGTATCGTCGTTTGGGTTTTTTACTGTCAGCCAAATGAAGTCCCAACGGGAATTGTTGGCTACTTGGAGAGAGAGATACGGGTCTCTGTTGGGGGCGCCGGACCATCCATGGGCCATGGTCACACATCCCCAAGAGGGGCAGTAGAAGTGTGATGGGTCATGACAACCTCGAGCACTAGCAGGACAGATGTAAAAACCAGACACAGGGTTGAATTGAGGGCCAAGGAGACGGTTGTTTCGAGAAAGCAGGCATGCTGTATTCCCGCCTTGACAGGATGAGGAGGAGTGGTGGCCTACTTTCGCTTTTCTGATGTTGCTTACTTTGCATTCGGGACGGAAGGAAATTCCAGCAAGAGGGCAGACGTGTGTGAGAAAGGAGGGAGCGACACTAGTAACATTATAAGCGAGAATGCGTTTTTCCGGGAATGTCTGCAAGGTCCAGTTGAATGGCTGATGGGATGAGGAGCTTTGGGCAGAGGAGGCTAGAGACAACATGAGAATGAGGAGATGGATGAGGTAGGGAAGGGTAGGGGAACAGGAGGCGGGGGTGTGAACAGAGCGGGCCTGTCAGAGGAGCTGGAGAACTTGGCGCTCGATGGGGTCATCATCTTCAAGGGAAAGACGGCTTAAGCGGCGGGCAAGGAAGCGTTGTCGACGTCGTTCGCGGCGAGAAGGAGCTGGTGTGGTTCTCACGGACGGTGGTGTTGGAGAGGTAGGCTCGAGTGAATTTACTTGGGGGTGCATGGTGGTCATGGGAGGAGGGCGACGAGGGAGGTGAAAACGCCAATTAGAAGTAGAAAGGCGACAGCAAGGAGAAAGCGTTGGCGGAGGTTCCAATCTGCTGGGGCTGTAGCCGCGAGACAGACAGCTGAAAAGATTGTTAAAAAAATGAAGACTATAAAAAAGAAGTATAAAAGTGGGTGAGGGTGCGAGGGGAGTGGGAAGAGCATCTGCACTGAGAGTTCTTCTCTGATAAGTTGTAAGGCACGTTTCGGTGGAGGTTAGGCACTTGTCAGCAGCAGGTTGTAGAGGTGGCAATAAGGCTCTTCTTGTAGACTGTGCAGAGGTGAGTCCTTTTGGGGAATCTGTAAAGACAAAGAAAGGAGAAGAGAGCCCTCATAGGGGAGGGACAATCAGCAGAAGGAAACTCGGAGAGAGCACTTATCTAATATAAACATTTCAGGGAGGGGCTGGTTGGTGCTGGATTTGAGCGAATGGGGCGACATCTGGGCCTCCGCAGTCAATGTTGTCTCTTACGGAGGGCATAGTGTGTTCATCATTCGGTGGAACTTTGGGGTCGGTGGCAGGCCGGATGTAGCGCCCAGGAACCCAGAGCGATTGTGGCTCGGAGTCTGGGAAGTCACAAGCAAAACCTCTCCCCTGTGCTAGCAAGGGAGCTGGATCTTGCCAAAGGTTTGTGGCGGGGTCTTTCCAATGAACAAGGGGAACTTGCAAAGGTTGCCACATGGGTCCCCAATGTTTATGGGTTGGGGAGAGTCCTTTGTCATCGAAGGTCAGGAGATTGTGATGGATAAGGCAGGCAGTAATGACGTCGGCAGGGGCCTTGTGGGGAGAGGAAGCTTTTTCCTTTTGAATGAGTAGCTTGAGCTGCTGGTGAGTACGCTCAATAATTCCTTGCCCTTGCGGGTTGTAGGGGATGCCGAAATGATGTGTGATGTGGTACATCTGCACAAAGCTGGCAAAGGTGGCACTGCGATAGGCTGGTCCATTGTCGGTTTTGAGATCCCAGGGAATTCCCATGAATAGAATGCCTTGCCGAAGTGCTTTGATGCAATGTTTGGCACTCTCTCCTGTGAGGGGCACGGCATAGCATAGGTGCGAGAAGGTATCAACTGCAACATGAAGATATTTAAGGCGCCCAAAAGCACTAACATGGGTAACGTCTAGCTGCCAGCGGGAGTTAGGCCGCAGGCCGCGGGGATTAGCTCCGCGGGGCTGCAAGGGTCCAAGGGGTAGCAAAGGTGCGCATGTTCGGCAGGAACGCACAAGATGTTTGCATGTTTCAATGGGGAGGTCTGGAAAGAGCCTCTGGATAGATCGCGCAGAGAAGTGGAATTGAGAGTGTAAAAGTTTGGCTTGGTTGACGAAGTCTCCTAGTCTTGTTTTGTCAATGGAATCTTCTCGAATGGCAGCTGGGTATACATGGCAGCCAGATGCTAAGGCGTCAGCAAGGGCATTTCCTTGAGTCAGTGGTCCTGGCAGGCCAGAGTGACTTCTGATATGAGTGATGAACCAGGGTTGTTGCCTTTCTTCAAGCAGTCGCTGTACAAAGGCGAGTGCTTGGTCTATAGATGAGTCACTGGGTAGAAAGGTAGCAAGTGGGAGGCTGCAACATACCTGTAAGGTGTACAAGCTGTCTGTAAAGATGTTGAGAGGCTGGTCTGGGTAAAGATTGAGGACCGCAGCGACAGCTAAGAGTTCACCCACTTGAACAGAAAGGTGATTGGCAAACATCAACTGTCATGGCTCAAGCTTTCCTGGCACATATATGACAGCAGCGAAGCCCCTTTTTGAGGCATCAGTGAAAGCAGTGATGGCAAAGGGGATTGGCTTTCTTGCGGGCAGCGGACGGAACGGGTTGAAAAATGCTAATTGAGATACACCTTGCAGCAGTGGATGATGAGGATAGTGGTTGTCGAAGGAGCCACGAAAGAACTCTATCAGGCTCTGCATTTGAGCATTATTCATGATAAGGGAAGTAACTTCTTTTGCATCAAAGGGCCAAACAATGGTGTGTGGCGGGATGCCGTACGTCTGTATGGAGAGAAGTACTAAGTCCATGGCTAATGTGATCCAAGCCCTTGTAAATGGGCAGATTTTTGGGAGTTTACTTTTTGACGTGTGTAGAAAGAGAAGAGGACCATCTTGCCATAGGAGACCCGTTGGGGTGACTGGTGTTGGCAAAACTAAGGCAAGGATTGGGAGATCGGGAGAGAATCGCTCTAGGCGGCATTGCTGGAGTGCAGCATTTACTTGTTGGATGGCTTCTTTGGCAGCTGGGGTGATGGTGATGGGGCGAACGACTGCAGCGGATGGACTGCACTTAGTCTGCAGGAGCTCGAAAAGGGGTTGCATTTGCGCTGTTGTGATGGGGAGTGCTGATCGAAGCCAATTGATTTGTCCGCAAAGCCGTTGGAGCTCAGTCAGTGTCATGTGATCAGAAACATGGATTTGCGGGCTGGTGGGCCGAATATATTGATGAAAATGAAAGCCTAAGAACTGGAAAGGTGGCTGGGGGTTGACCTTGTCAGGTTGCACTATTAATCCAAGACTTGAGAGGTTCGTCATAACTGCAGAAAGTAAATCATTGAGAAGTGTGTTAGAACTTGCTGCTAAAAGAAGGTCATCCATATAGTGGATGATGTATGTGTGCTCTGGATGGAACTTAGAGCGTAGCGGCTCAATGGCATGATTGACATAGAGCTGACATATAGTTGGACTGTTCCGCATGCCTTGTGGTAGTACTCGCCATTGGAATCGGAGTGCTGCTCCTTGATTGTTGGTACACGGGACTGTAAACGCAAACCGTGGACAGTCTCGTGGGTGAAGAGGAATGGAGAAAAAGCAATCTTTGATGTCAATAGTGGCTGCATAAAAATGCTGGAGGACTGCAGTGGGATGCGGGCAACCAGGCTGAGGTGACCCCATTGGCTTAATATGCTTGTTAATTTCTCGAAGGTCGTGGAGGAGGCGAAACTTACTTGTGTTCTTTTTGTTGATGACAAAAACTGGCGAGTTATAGGGACTGGTAGACGGCTCAATATGCCCAGCCTGTAGTTGCTCTTCAACGAGGGCAGAGAGAGCTTGTAGTTTGCGAGTTGGCAAGGGCCACTGCTCGACCCAGATGGGCTCCTCTGTGTCCCATTCCAGAGGGATAGGGTCAGGTTTTGAAACAGGAGCAGTGGCCCCTATAAGGGGGGGGGGGCGGTGCAGCTAAGAAGGCTTCTGTGGTGATTCGAGCTTTTAGCTGGCTGAGTACATCTCTTCCCCACAGGATGGTTTGGACTGAAGAGAGGACGAGTGGACGAATTTGACCTTCGTTACCCTCTCGGTCGCTCCAATGCAGAGGCTGAGATGTTTTCCAAGAAGTAGCAGCTCCTGTGGCGCCAATGACTTGAGGGCCAGTTTCGAGGGGCCAGTGATTAAAAGCGGCGATTTCGAAGGGAATACAAGAGATTTCGGCACCCGAGTCTAAGAGTTCGTCAAGCCATTGTCCCTCTATTTTAAGTTCTAGTGAAGGTTTTTGGTGACGTTTGATAGGCATGGTCCACATTAGGGTTTTGGAGCTTTGTGGAGGGCCTCTTGGGGGAGGGGCTGAGGCCTGCCCCGCTGGAAGTTTAAAGGCTGAGAAAAACGTTGCGCTGAGCAGCAGTCGCGGGCCCAGTGATACCCTTTACCACAGCGCGGGCATGGCGTGGGGGGACCTCTTGGTCTGTGCAGTGCTACGGCAGGGCGGGGAGCTGCCGGTTGAGGGCACTCATGAACAAAATGACCGGGCTGACCGCATCGAAAGCAGACAGAAGTGGAGGCAGATGAGACAGCCATGGCGGAAGCGAAGGCAGCAGTAAGTGCTTTAGTCTGTGGGTCAATGTCTCGACAAGCTAGGACCCATTCGTGCATCGGCTTGTCGCGGATAGGAAGGATGACAGCTCGGAAGGGTGCGAGGCACCCATCGAGAATGAGTTCTTTTGCTAACGCAAACTGAGCATCTTCGTTAGTAATTTTACGTTGGCATGCTTCGATAACGCGGGCGACAAATGCCGGAAAGGTTTCTTGCGAGTCTTGAAGCATTTGCGCAAACTTGGTGGATTGTTTGGTGGAAATTAAAGAGAATGACCACTGAATGAGAACTTTCACTCGGAGCCAAAACCCTGGGTCTATGTTCACATAGGAACGAGGGTCAGCATAGTTGTTAACCCCTGTGTAGGCATCAGCTGGATCTTGGACACCCGCTCGAACATTTTCCACTACTTGTTGATCAACAGCTACTTGATAGTGAGCGTGCCATTCAAGGAACTGGCCTGGCTGAAGGATGGAACGAGCTAGAGAAATCCAATCATAGGGAAGAACAAGCTGAACCCCCAACTCTTCTATTAGTTGTTGAACATATGGGCTATCAATGCCGTCTTCTTTAACGGCTTTACGAAGAGTTTTAACTTCTTCTGCTGTGAAGGGAAGCCAAGTTTGAGGGCGTTGCTGCGTGGGCAGCGGGTTGAGCGGGTATAGCTGGGGGGCGGGAGAATGTGCTTCGCTTGAAGCAGGTGGGGGGCTGCTGCCATACGGTGGTGGCGAGGGACGAACGGTAGCGGGAAACAGATGAGAGAATGATGGCTTAGCAGCGTCAAGGCGGCAACAAACTGGCGGCAGGATATTTTTGGGCGCTGGACAAGATGGCGGAGCGGCTACATCACTTCCGGGCGCCTGCCAAGATGGCGGTGTAGTTACGTCATTTCCGGGCGCCGGCCAAGATGGCGGCGAAATCTCATCATTTCCGGGCGCCGGCCAAGATGGCGGCGAAGTCGCGTCATTTCCGGGCGCCGGCCAAGATGGCAGCGAAGTCGCGTCATTTCCGGGCGCCGGCCAAGATGGCGGCGAAGTTGCGTCATTTCCGGGCGCCGGCCAAGGTGGCGGCGAAGTCGCGTCATTTCCGGGCGCCGGCCAAGATGGCGGCGAAGTCGCGTCATTTCCGGGCACCGGCCAAGATGGTGGCTGCATTATTTCCGGGGCAGGGCCGGAAGATGACGGGACAGGGAGGGGCGGGTAAAGGTGAGAGGAAGCGCCTTTGTTCCCGCCGGCGGGCTCGGATATAGGTAAAGAAGAAGCCGGAAGTGCGCCATTTTGGGCAGAGGTGGAAGAAGAGGGAGAAAGTCCGCTATTTTGAGGGGCTACTGAAGCGGCTTCTGCGGGTCGTGGGGAGCGCGGGCGGGGAGGTTCGCGCTCGAGAGCGGTGGCGAGCTGGTCAGACAGAGAATTTGTGTCGCCAGGATCATCGGGCTCATAGTCATTGGGTTGCTTAAACGATTTGTCTCGGATGGCTTCTGACGGCGCACCAAGGAGACAGGCGCGTATGGCTACTAGAGCAGGCAGCAGGCCGGGCGGAAAAGACCGCTTTTCATGCACTATGGCGGAGGTGACTCGATCTATGAGTCGAGAGTATGTGTCTGGGCTCCAGAGCTGGCAGGTGGCGAGCCACGGATTAAAAGGGAGTAGCAGGTCCCAGTATTTTTGGAGCTGTTTCAGGGAAACGCGGACTCCATTGGTATCAAGCAGGGCGGCTAAAAGCCGAACCTGAGGGGTATGGTGTGAGGAGAGAGAGGTGCCCATAGTGGGAGAAGAAAAGACGGCGATGGGGTCCCTACCTGGAGAGCTGAAATGGTCGCCTGTAGACAGCAGCAGCAGCAGCAGAGAGGGGCCGGAGGGCGGTGGAAGGAAAGGATCCCGGGTGAGCCCCCAACTGTGGGCTTGCTATTTTGAGCTTGCTACTTTGAGTTAGCAACCCACGAAGACTGGGCGGGCTTCCACGGCTCGGCGGTGAGCCCCTAGGCCAGTGCGTAGGCCTAGGTTCTCCAGGTGTGGGGGACGCGTGGTAAAAACCACGGAGACAGCCTGTGAGAGTGAGCTAGTCCACTTTATTGCGGAAATACACTTGATTATATAAGGTCGGGTCAAGGGAGGGGTAGGAGCGGGGGCGGATGAACTACGGGGCGGTAGTGGATAGGCGGAGCTGTGCAGGCAGCTATGAGGTAGGCGGTGAAGGATAGCAATGGCTGGAAAAGGGAGATAACAAAGGCTAGGAGGAGGGGTGAAGGGAGGCAGCAACAGCATTTTTTTTCTTTTTTTAAATTTTTAAAATTTTATTATTTTTTAAAAGATACATGGATCATGCAAAATGTTACACTAAAAAATATGAGGTTCTCATATATCGCACTCCCCACCCCCACACTCCTCCCACAACAACCTCTGTCATCAGTGTTGCACATTCATTTCATTTGGTGAATATATTTTGGAGCACTGCTACACCACATGGTTTACAGTTTACATTATAGTTTACATTCTTCCCCAGTCCATTCAGTGTTATGGAAGGACATATAATATCCTGCCTCTGTCCCTGCAATATCACTCAGGACAACTCCAAGTCCCAAAAATGGTTCTTTCATATCAAAAAGACTTTGGTTTCAGTCCTTAATATTTCCCTCCACCTCTCCTTCCCTTCTTCCCTTCTTTCCTTTCATCCTTTACTTCCTTCTTTCCATTGATCCATACTTCCTTCCATCTTTTCTTCCTTTCATTCTGCCTTCCATCCTTCCCTCCCTCCCTCCCTACTTCAAATATTTATTGAAAAATTACATTACACACTTTACTAACCCCTAGCAATATACTCACAAGGAAAAAGAGACACCAATGCTTTTCATTACAGTCTAATGGGAAAGATGGGTATAAATAATATAAGAACAAAAATAAAATTTAAATTAAAATAAAATTTTAGGTGTGCTAAATTCTATGAAGGAAAGGTTCACAGTGAGTTGAAACTCTAAATTCCAAGGGTGAGAGATGACTTTTTTGAGGTAGTGATATTTGAAGTAAGATATTAAACATGATTGGAAATTAATCTGCTTTAGAAAAAAGGCAAAAGAAATAGTAGGTGTGAAGGTCCTGGCATGAGGGGCAGGTGTAAAAACCGTTATGGTTGTATTAAAAGTGATGGGCAAAATGTGAGATGAGGCTAGAGAGATAGGGAAGGACTAGCTTCTTACTGGTCATGATAAATTTTCCCCTAGTTTATCGAACAATACTAAGTCAATGAAGTTTCTGGTAGTGCAATTATATGACCAGATTTAAATTTTAAAATAAAATATGACTCTGGTTGCATAATAGTGAAATATTAGAGATGGGCAGAATGTGGACTCTGGAGATAGGCTGCCTGACTTCACAGTCTAGCTCTAGTACTTACTAATTGTGAATCCTTTAGGTACTTCATCTCTCTGTACCTCTTTCCTCATTTGCAAAAAGATGATAATACCTACATCATAGAGTTGTTATGAAGAATAAATGAGTCCATATATGTAAAGCATTTAGGAGCGTGCATCTCATGGTAAGAGTTACATAAGTGTTAATCAAATAAAGAACAATAGTAAATACAGAGAAATCAGTTAGGAGGCCATTGCTAGAAACTATATGGGGAGAGTTGGCGATGCGTTGGATATGGTGGAGAGGTTATTGGAAACGATGTCTCCTGGATTTATAACTTATGTGACTGGATGATGGTGGTGTCATTGATGGAGGCAGGAAATACTTGAAGGAGGCATACTAACTGTGTGATGTTGGACAATCTATCCAAGATTCCCCTTCCTCATGTGTAAAATGAGAATAATGTTATAGTCTTTCTAAGCACTTATTAATTCTACATCCATAATCATGTCACATGAAATTAGTGATTGTTTCTTCTTTTCCATCATTACATTTTTCATTTCCTTTTCTATTAGAAGCAATGGTAGCAGTGATCCTTTCTTCTGTATCTTTTTTTTTGTTCTTTTCTTATCTTTATTTTTTCCATCCACTTGGTGTTTAAATCATTTTTATTTTTCTGATTTCTTAAACTTTATGCTTTGTTCACAAATATTCAATACTTAGATAAAATGAGCAAAATATCTATCTAATAACCACTTTAGTTGTAGCCCCAAAGTTTGGATACATAGTGTAATATCTTAATTTTCATTCATTTAGATTTATTTTCTAATTTCCTTTTAAATTAATTATTGAGTTATAAATTATTTAGAAATGTGTTTCTAGATTTCCAAATTAAGATGGTTTTTGCTATTAGGAAAGTTGTGGATTTACAGAGCAGTCATGAATAAAATACAAGATTCCCTTATACCACCACCCCCCCCCACCAGCACCAATACCTAACATTGTTAAAATTGATGATAACATTTTTTGCAATTGTACTAATTTTTACCAGCAGTTACCTTTGATGCAATTACAGAAAATAATTAAAATAGTACAATTAAAAATCATCCATAGTTTACATTATGTGTACCTTTTCCATATACCACACTATTATTAACACCCTTGCATTATTGTCATACATACGTTTGTTATAATTCAAGAAAAAAATTCTCATACTTGTACTATAATTATAGTCCATTGTCTATAATAGGGTTCACTGTGGATTTGATATGTTTTCATCTATTATATGGATTTGCTTCTCAGTGCTGTCAACAGAGAACTACACAGGCATTTAGTAGTGATTCTGGGTCATGAGTGGCTAAATAAATGCAAGAATTATAACAGCTAACATTTATTTGTTGCTTGTTACGTGCCAGGTACTTTACATATATTAATTCATTTAATCCTCCCAACAATTCTACAAGGTAAGTCATCTTATTATCATCCCTCTTATTGTTTTTGTAAATTCACATCATGGAGCAGAGACACAAAGAAATTAGTAACTGTGTTACATAGCTAAAAAGTGGAAGGAGAGTTGGTATTAGAGCTCAGGAAACCTGGCCCACCTCTTTCACCATTATGTAATACAGCCTCTCAGAAACATGGATACTCAAATGTCAGATAACAGGGAAAACATAAACATGCATTTGTTGTATATTCCAACTTATCATAATCTACATTTAATTCATTTTGGAGTGAGGAAAAATATGATTCCAGGAGTCTCACATAGTGTCTAAGACATCTGAAAAGCTAAACTTTGAAGGAGAAATGAGGGAGAATATGTAGAAGCCTGTGATTGTAGAAATCTAAAGAGACTATTAATTATAGCAAATCCAAAGAGATTAAGAATTTTTATTCATTGTTCCAACATTTACTTGAGTATTTCTAGTATCTTCAAAAATCAAATGTTAACTATGTGCCTGCCTCTTTACATGTTTTAAACCTCAAAACAATCCTATGAGTTTAATACTAAATTGACCTATTTTACAAATGAAAAAACTGAAATATAAGAATAAGTAACTTGCCTAAGATTATACAGCTAATAAAATGGGAGAAAACTTCCAGGAAGATGGCATTGAAGTAGGTAACTTCATAGGCAGGGCTTAACTCTCTAACAAAAAACAATAAAGAAATAGCAAAAAGCTATCTGAGGGGATGTGAAGACCAGGAGAGTGATACACATTGCATATCATCCAGGGGGAAGAGGGACAGATAAATAAAGGGTCCAAATGAAAACCTTAAACTACTCACCCCTATGGCTGGGAACAGCACATATGCGACGGTTTGCTCAGTCGGTAGAGGTGGGGTCTGGCTGCAGATGAGGGGTTGGTCCAGCTTTGGATGAGGGGTCGTTCCCGCTTGGGACGAGGGGTCGGTCTGGCAACAGATGAGGGGTTGCACGGTTCGGCTGACGGGGTCACCTGGCAAAGCCGGCGACGAAGGGGTCGCCCGGAGAAGCAGGCGACGAACTGGGGACAAGGGAGGCCAGGCCCTTGTCGGGGGCTCTCAGGACTGGAGGGCGCACGGCAGAAAAACTACCGCGGGGACAAGGTAAACACGCAAGTCCAACTTTATTGAGGGAGAGGCAACAGTTTTATAGGGGCTGGGGAAGGCTGATTGGTCGAAGCCACGCCCTGCTCTGATTGGTTGCCGGAGAAAGGTCAGTGGGAGGTGCTGGGCGGGGGAAGGGTGGTGGTTAGGGATTGGCTGTTGCTGTTGCTGGGGGAAGGGGCAGGGTTTAGGGATTGGTGGCTGCTGTTGCTGGGGTGGAGGGCAGACTTGAGTTTTCCGTCTACGCCTGGCTGTTGCTGCTGTCAGGGGAGGGGAAAAGGGCAGACTGGAATTTTCCGCCCTGTGCCTGCGCAGGGAGAAAGAAGAAGAAGGGTGCTGCCCCACAGGCATCGTGTGGCGCCATCTGGGAGGAGGGGCGGCCACGGAAGCATGGCTGCCGAGAAGGGGAGACCCGAGGGCACTCTGTGCCCATGCCGAGCTCCCTTCAGGGGTGGCGGTGAGTCTGACCAGCCACCCTATTATGGGGGCAGCGGCTTGGCCTGCCGCGGCTGCTCCCCCGCCAGGCCAGCAAACCACACTTCAGCCCAAGGGGTGACCGCACACATATACCCCACCCTCAAGACAAATAGACTTGGAAGAGCCTCTGGCTCACTGTGGCCAACTGAGTGGGGAAAGTTTGATCTCCTTTCTGGGAAGAAGCACTGGAGCAGTCCAAGAGAGAGGGAAGAGGGAATCAGATCAGACAAGCTGCCATGCCAAACTCCCTTTTGAGAGAGAAGAACTAGGTCTGCTAGGGGTAGGCATGGAGAGGAGCCTAACCAGCCTGGGAGAGAGGGAAGCCAAGGAGATAGCCAGCAAACTGTTAGATGCACAACAACCCTGAGTGAAAGGGGGAAGGAAGATCCAGGTAGATTTCAGAAGCATACCTAACCATTGGGGTTGATGCAGCTCAGTGTAGGATGGCCTGCAATGCACATACTAAGTCCCTTGCTCAATTCCTGATACCTGCAACAAAAAGGATCCAGAGAGTGATCCACCAGGTTGTCTGGAACACAGCTGGTGCCTTGTGACAGGGAACTTATAGACTTTTTTTTTTTTTGATGGGGGGGATTTTTAATCTGTAATTTTGTACTATTTTCTTCTTTTTTAATTCTTAATTTTATTTGCTGAAACCATATATCTTAGTTGTAGAAGACAGACTTCAGGGTGAGTGATAAATGAGTACCAGCAGGCTGAGATGTTTCCTAGGGGACTAATAGGGAAGCCTGTTTTTCCTGGGTTATTTTTGTTTGATTGTTTTTTTCTGTTTCTTTGTTTCATTTTTTCTTTTCCTTATTTTTTCTCCTTATATTCTTTATTTCTTTGTTTTTCATTCATGTTTCCCTCTTCCACCGCTTTTCTATCATTCCACCTTTTCTTGTTTGAGTTTCCTTTTCTTTTTTCTTTTTTCTTATCATTTTTCTGATCTTTGTTTTTATTCTACTTTTTCTTCTTTAAATTTTTATTCCACATTTTTTTCTTCTTCCTTTTTATTTTTTATGAAATTTCACTCATTATTTATTGGGTTTCCTGGCTCTTTTTTGTTTTCTTTTCTATCTTTTTAAAATTATTACTACTAATCTTTTCCTCTTCTTCACTCTTTTTCTATGGCCATAATATTTTTTCAAGGGAACACAGACAACTACAAAGATATAGAATAGGTGAAACAAGTATCAAAAAGAACTTTAATGCAAAACAAACTAAATTAAAACCCTAGAGTAGAAAGAGAAGCAAACCATGTGATTAAGACTATCAAGATAAACAGATGCCTAGACACTAACAAAAAATTAAAAGCCATTCTAAGAAACAAGAGTCCATGGCCCATTCAAATAAACAAAGTAAAAAAAAACAGGATGAGATTCATGAGGTGGAACAAATAATCAAGTATGCCCAATCAAATATCATGAATCAACTTAATTAAGTGAATAAAGATAAAGAATGCTAAGGACACCCTGGGAAAACATATTGAATAAATCATAAACATACATGAAAAGGTAATGGATTTGATGGTGAAGAATGGCACAATGCAAAACTAAATATGCTGGAAGCACATAACAGATTTTAACAGAGGAAAGAATTAGTGATGTTGAAGATAGTACCTCTGTAATCAGATAGTAGAACATATAGATAAAAAGTTAGAAAAATTCCAGCAGGGACTCAGAGATTTGAATGACAACTCAAAACACACAAAAATATGCACAATATGCATGCCAGAGTGGGAATTAAAGAGAAAGTGGGCAGGAGTATTAAAGGAAATAATGGCTGGAAATTTTCCAACTCTTTTGAGGGACATGGAGGTACATTTCTAGATAGTATAGTGTACTCCAAACAGTATAAATCCTAACAGACCTACCCTGAGACATATACTTATCAAATTGTCAAACACTCAATACTAAGAGAGAAAGTTGAAAGCAACAAGAGAAAAGAGATCCATCACATACATGTAAAGCTAAGTAAGATTAAGTGCTGATTTTTCATCCAAAACTATGGAGGTGAGAAGGCAGTGGTATGACTGTGTTAAGGTGCTAAAAGAAAAAACCTGTCATCCAAGAAATCTGAATCCAGAAAAACTGATATTCAAAAGTGAGGGTGAGTTAAAGATATTTATATATAAATGGAAATTAAAAGAGTTTCTTCACAGGAAACCTGCCCTTCTAGAAATACTAAAGGAAGTTCTGCAGGTTGAAAGAAAAAAAACATAAAACATAAAACAGGAGAGAGTGGATTGGAAGAGAGTATAGATAGGAATATCCTTAATAAGAATAACTAAAAACATAAAAACAGAAATAACAAAATATGACATATATAAACCTAATGTAATTATGACTAATGTAAGTACTGCCTTAACAATAATAACATTAAATGTTAATGGATTAAACTCTTCAATCAAGAGATACAGATTGGCAGAATGGATAAGGAAATTTGACCCATCTATATGCTGCCTGAAAGAAACTCACCTTAGACCCAGGGACACAAGGAGCTTTGCAAGTGAATGGTTGGAACATGGTTTTACATGAAGACAATAATTAAAAAGGGCAAGAGTGGCTATATTAATATCAGACAAAATCAACTTTAAATGCAAAGCTATTGTAAGAGGGAAAGACAAACACTATATGTTAATAAAAAGGGCAATCTATCAAGAAGAAAGGCACAATCACAAACATTTATGCAACTACCAATAGTGACCAAAAATACATGAGGAACTCATTGGAAAAATTAAGTGGAAAAATAGATGCCTCTGCGATTATAGTGGGGTACTTTAATACACCACTATCACCATTGGACAGAACATCTTGACAGAGCATCAATAAAGAAATAGAGGTTTTGAAGAATATATTATTGTATCTGGACCTAATATATACTTACAGAACATTTCACCCAAATATAGTAAGATATATATTCTTCTCAAGGACACATGGGCCATTCTCCAGGCTAGATCACATGATACATCAGAGAACAAGTCTCAATGCATTTGGAAAGATTGAAATTATACAAAGTAATTTCTCTGATGACAATGTGGTGAAATGAAATCAATAAGGGGCAGAAAACAAGAATAGGCAAAAAGATATGGAAGTTAAATAACACATTCTTAGATAATCAGTGGGTCAAGAAGGAAATTACAAAATAAATCAGTAACTACCTTGAAGTGAATGAAAACAAGAACACACCATTACAAAATCTCTGGGATGCAGCAAAAGCAGTACTGAGAAGGAAGTTTATAACAATAAATTCCTATATTCTTCTTTGTGCTCATGCAATGTCTTCTTAATATCCTTAATCTCTTTAGACATCTCATTGAATTTATTAAGGAGATATGTTTGAACATTTATGATTAGTTGTCTTAACTCCTTTATGTCATCTGAAGGCTTATCTTGTTCCTTTAACTGGGCCATATCTTCCTCTTTCTTAATGTGGATTGTAATTTTTTGTTTGTGCCTTGGCATCTGGCTTACTAGAGTGTCCTGGGTGCAGTTTTTCTCTTTTTTAGAGGTTCCTGCTCTTTCTCCTTTCCTCTTTGTGCAGTAGGATCCCAAGATGTAGTTTGTGCTATAAGCTGTGGAAGCTCAAGCTGCTCTCATTGCCCCAGGGACCAATGAAGCTTCTCCCAACTTTCTCCTTTGCCAGGGGTAGAGACAGAGTCACAGTTGTGTGGAATAATCCAAGTCATGCAAGCCTAGACTGTAGTTGCCCTGAGGGACTGATGAAGCTTCATGCCACTTTCTCTCCTGCCAGCAGTGGGGGATGGTGCTGCAGGTGTGGGCAGCAATCTATGCTGTGAGGGTCCAAGATAACCACAGTTGCCCCAGTTGACTTTTGTTTGTTCAGTCTGTGCCAGCCAAATACCTGCAGTTACCTGGATAGACTTACACAGGGCCTGCCTGCCTCCTCTCTGCCATAGCTGGGACTGAAGCCTAGCCTAGGTCTGCAGGCTTATCTGGGTGGAAGAAACTGGTCCCTATCATCCCTGTGATTTTCAGTCAGCCAGGCATTCCCTCGTCCTGAGGGCCAAGTCAAAATGGAAGCTACTGATCTCTTTCCCACTTGGATAGATTCACACCCTAGCTGTTCCTAGCATTATACCTTATCCAACCTAGTCTACTAATCAGTAGCCAAAATTGATGGTCAACCATCTCCTCTTCCCCTGTTTTTGGGAAATGAAGCTTCCAATTTCAGCCACAGAATAGCTTCTGGGGCAGCTTGCACTACAAAGTAGGATAATCATGTTGCTCAAATGTGACCACTCTCTAAGCCAAACTCAGCATGTAAATGCATTACCTTACCCTCAGCATGAGACATGACTCCTGGGGATGAGCCTCCCTGGTGCTGAAGGATTACTTCCAAGCACCAGCTGATGATGTAACTAGAAAAAGTCCTCGAATAAAAGGGTCAACTCAGACAAGCAGAATACCTCAGCCTACCTGTAATATCAGGTGTTAAACACTGCTTTTTGACATTGAATAAAAGGGGGAAATGGAAAGTACAAATGAGATTTTATGGCTATGAGTCTCCAAAAAAGAGTCAGGAGGTCATCAGAAGGGTCACACTTATGCACACCTCAGCAGGGTCCCAGAGACATCCAAAGTAGATACAAGCCCAGGTACTGAGTCTCCTGAAGGCTACAGATACCCACAGGTTCTATGGTCATGACAGATGGCTCTGAAGTTCAGTGCCATTGTCAGTTGGTCCTTCTTTGCAGTTTGTGTTCCTGAGTGTGATGGAGTTGGACTCAGATATGATCTTTCTACAC
Source organism: Dasypus novemcinctus (assembly GCF_030445035.2). NCBI lineage: Eukaryota > Metazoa > Chordata > Mammalia > Cingulata > Dasypodidae > Dasypus > Dasypus novemcinctus. The sequence continues at coordinate 125,999,187 of NC_080704.1, forward strand.
GATTTTTCTGTTACTTTTACCAGACCTGTGGTTGGCGCTGGAGTTGGTGTGTACTCAGTAGACCTGAATCTCTGTATTGTCCATGGGTGGTACTGCAGGGACAGATGCTGGACATTGTATGCCCTGCCATGGCCCACTAGGTGGACTGGGAGAGAGTATAAACTACAATATAAACCATTACCATATGGTGCAGCAGTGCTCCAAAATTTATTCACCAAATTCATTGAATGTCCCATGATGATGAAAGAAGTTGTTGACGTGGGAGGAGTGGGATGAAGGGGGTGGGTTGTATATGGGTACCTCATATTTTCTGAATGTAACATTAAAAAATAAAGACAGAAAAAAAATGAAGCTCAATATATTGCCAAATTCAATTAAATAGAAAAATGAAATAGTAATGATAGTTTTAAAGATTAGAAATAAAATGCATAATAATATAGAAAAATAAAATAAAGTAAAAATAAATCTGGATATTAAAATATGAAAAATACCACAAAAATATTTTTGATGCTTTGCCTTTCTTCAGTGTAAAAGGTGTTGCCCTGTATGTACAGTGGTAACGCATTCTCTTCCATTTCTTCCTCAGTGTCTACATTCTTTTTTTTATTATGTCTTTAAAAAAGTTTTAGGTCACAGTAAAGTCACATATAGTATATATGGGACTCCCATATACCCAACATCAAACCCTATTCCTCCTTTCCCAGCAGTGATCTTTTTACATGTGGATGTTACATTTGCCACAACTTATGTACAGAGATTGAAACATAGCTACTAACTATGGTTCCATTATGGTTTAAATTTTAGATGGTACACTTTTTTCTTTTTATTCCCTTCCCCTTCCTTATGGCTTGCTTGTGGTTTGCTCTCTGTGTCCATTAACTGTGCATTCTTCTGTGTGTCTGTATTTATTTTTATTTATTTCCTCCCCGCTTATGGCTTGCTTGTCTGCTTTGTGTGTCCATTTGTTGTGCGCTCTTCTGTGTTTTCACTTGTCTCCCTTCTTTTTACATCACCTTGATGAGTCGGTTCACTGCAGCCCTTGTGAGTTGGGTGGCACTCCGTGGTTCTTGCAGGCCAGGTACATAGTATATTTTTATAAATTTTTGGTTACATCTTGGATTACATTTTAGACTAAACACTTTTATAATTTTTGGTGAAATTTACCGTAGCCTATATCCATCATTGCATAATAATACAGAACACTTCCATTGTCACCCAGTTACCTGCCTTGCATTATTCTATTCTTCTCTTCCCTTCACCTCAGGGCCCATATTGACACTCAAGCTTCACTGCTTGAAGGAGAGGACTCATAGATATTTGCATCAATGCTCAGGACTTGACATACTAGTCTGTCCTACCCCATTGGAATACACCTATGCTCTCGAGAGACACCCTCCTATTTATTTGAGAACATCAGGCCTCCCCAGGAAGGGGGTATAACATAGTACCACACATTATATGGGTCTCCACGCAGTGATATAACACACTATGACAAGATGAGCATTCACACACTCCCTAGAGACTGCCCCAGGTGCACCCTGTGCCAGATGCCCCCAGTCAAACACCTTAACCAAATAACCCTTTCTTATTATATTTTCTAAAGAATTTTCTCAACATTATAGTTTCAACCATCAATCTAAAAATCTTCCATGTTCACTTGCTCCTCCACACACCACCAATTCCATGGACCATTTGACACATCCTCCCAACCCTCACCTGCCACAAGCCGACAAAGCCCAATACAATAGTATTAGTATGCCCCCATCTTAACCCTTCACTACACAACTACTAAACTCCACTTTATCACAGAAATCTTTATCAGATTTTTCCCAGGTTGGCATTGGCTCACAACCTTTCTCTCCCCCTCTATTTCCTGTAAGCCTGTCGCTAGCTCTCTGAGACAGCTTTCTTTACTTAATTCATATCAGGGTATCATGTAGTATTTGTCCTTCAATGCCTGGCTTGCTGCACTCAACATAAGGTCCTCAAGATTCATCCATGTTAGCCCATGTGTTTGTACTTTATTCCTTCTTACAGCTGAGTAGTATTCCATTGTATGTATACCATTGTATGTATATACCACATTTTGCTTATCCATTCTTCTGTGGATGAGCATTTTAGCAATTTAGCAATAGTGAATAATGCTGCTAGGAATATGTGTGTGTGTATATTCGTTCATGTCCTTATTTTTCGGTCTTCTGGGTATATGCCCAGCAGTGGAATGACTTGGACATATGGCAAATCTATAGCTATTTTTTGGAGAACCCGCCAAACTGTCCCCCAATGTCTGGATCCTTCCACATTCCCACCAGCAGTAGATGAGAGCTCCCATTCCTCCACATCATCTCGAACACTTGTAGTCCTCTGTTTTTTTAATAAGCACCAGTCTAATGGGTGTTAGATGGTGTCTCATTGTAGTTTTGATTTGCATTTCCCTAACAGTTAGTGATGTTGGGCATCTTTTCATGTGCTTTTTAGCCTTTTATATTTCTTCTTTGGAAAAGCATCTGTTCAAATCTCTTGCCCAATTTTTAATTGGGTTGTTTGTATTTTTATTTACAAGATATAGGACTTCTTCATATATGCTTGATACTAGAATCCTATCAGATATATGGATACCAAATATTTTCTTCCATTGTGCAGACTGTCTTTTCACTTTCTTGATAAATTCCTTTGAGGTGCAAAAGGCTTTAATTTTGAGGAGGTATCATTTTTTTTTTATTTTTTCTTTTGATGCTTGGGCTTTGGGAGTGAAATTCATGAAGCCATTTCCTATTACAAAGTCATGTTGAAGGTTCCCTACATTGTCTTCCAAGTTCTTTATGGTGTTGGATCTTATATTTAGATCTTTGATACATCTTGAGTTGATTTTTGTAAAAGGTGTGATATGGTATTTCTCTCTCATTCATTTGCATATGGATTTCCAGTTCTCCAAGCACCACTTGTTGAAGAGGCCATTCTCTCCCAGTTGATTTGGCCTGGTGGCATTGTTAAATATCAGATGACTGTATATATGAGGATCTATATCAGAGCTCTCTACTCAGTTTCATTGGTCATTATGTATATCCTTGTGCCAATACCATACCATTTTGACCATTATCTCTTTGTAATAGATTTTAAAGTCAGGTAGTGTGATTCCTTTGATTGCATTTTTCTTTTCAATATGTCTTTTGTTATTTGTGGCCCATTTCCTTTCCAAATAAATTTCATAGTTTGTTTTTCCAGTTCATTAAAAAATACTGTGTTGATTTTTATTGGGATTGCATTAAATCTGTAGATCACTTTGGGTATGACAGACATTTTAATTATATTTAGTATTCCTTTCCATTAACAGGGAATATTCTTCAATTTATTTAAGTTTTCTTTGATTTTCTTTAACAGTTGTTTAGTTTTCATTTTATAACTCTTTTACATCTTCAGTTAAATTTATTCCTAGGTATTTGGGTTTTTTTATTTGCTATTGTTAAAGGTATTTTTTTCTCGAATTCCTCATCAGATTGCTCATTATTTTTTACAGAAATGCTACTGATTTTTTTTTAATTTTGGAATACCCATTTTTATTTATTTATTTTTTAATTATTTATTATTTTTTAAAATTACATTAAAAAAATATATAAGGTCCCATTGAACCCCACCGCCCCCGCCCCCCACTCCCCCCACAGCAACACTCTCTCCAATCATCATGACACATCCATTGCACCTGGTAAGTTCATCTCTGAGCATCACTGCACCCCATAGTCAATGGTCCACATCATAGCCCAGACTCTCTCATGTTCCATCCAGTGGACCCTGGGGGGATCTACAGTGTCCCGTAATTGTCTGTGAAGCACTATCCAGGAAAACTCCACGTCCCGAAAATGCCTCCACATCTCATCTCTTCCTCCCGTTCCCCACACCCAGCAGCCCCCATGGCTACCGTTCCCACACCCATTCCACATTTTCTCTGTGGACATTGGATTGGTTGTGTCCATTGCACACCTATGTCAAGTGAGGGCTTAGATTCCACATGGGTACTGGATGCACTCTTCCCGCTTCTAGTTGTAGACACTCTAGGCTCCATGTTGTGGTGGTTGACCTTCTTCAACTCCATGTTAGCTGAGTGGAGTAAGTCCTATAAATAAAAGTGTAGGAGCTGAAGTCTGTTGAGGCTCTGGCCCTGGGTGTCATATTATCAGTCCAGAGATTCAAATCCCCTACATATATCTTAAACCCAGCACCAACTACAATTCCAATAAAGTAGCATGCAAGTCTTGTGAAAAGAGATCCCCTCTGAGTCCATTTCCATCACGCAGAAACACCAGCTCCAAAGAAGGGCCATCTGTCATGGCAGTGAACCACTTCTGCCATGACCATAGAACCCGTGGGTCTCTTTATCCCTCAAAAGAACCAATACCTGGGGTTGTATCTACCTTATCTGTCTCTTAGACTCTGTTCAGTTGTACATAGGGGTATTCCTTCTGACAACCTCCAGACTCTATTTTAGATACTCAAAGCCTTATAATCTCATTTCTCCTTTCCATTTCCCCCTTACATTAGGTCAAACCACTTCCCAAAGTCATGTTATTATATGTAGACAGGTATATTCTGCTGTTCCACATTGACTCTTTAATTCAAGGTCATTTTTTAGTTGCTTCTTCAGCTGGTATGTGGTAGTGATCCCTCGGTGCCAGGGAGGCTCATCCCTGGATGTCGTGTCCCTCGCTGGGGGGAATGCATCGCATCTACACGCTGAGTTTGGCTGTGAGAGTGGCCACATTTGAGTAACATGAAGGCTGTCAGGAGGAAACCCCCAGGCACAATGCTACTCTAGGCCTTGTTCTTATTGCAGGTGTATAGGCTCAAAAGTTTATCCATTAGTATCAAAAGCCCACTGTTGGGCCCTCCTTCCTTCCTGGTTCTTGCCGTTGCACCTGGAGGATTGCCGCTGCTCTCCCAGGGCCCACAACAGTGACCCCCCAGCCAGGAGCCCAGTACCCCCCCCAGCTGTTGTTTTTAATTGTTTCCACTATGAGTATATATAGACATTACCATATACCCTGGGCATATGCCCTGTATAACTCCCTGTCAACCATATATATCCTGTCAATAACATCCCATATCAGTATTCCTCCGCTGCCAATGTTGAACCACTCTGTGATCCAAAACTTCCCGTAAAGTGAATCTCAACATAATGTCAGCTTCAGAAGAGTCTTAGATCACCGAAATTCATATATACAATAGACAGTATTTCCCCAGATCCACCATAAAACCTTTTCCCTTCCACAGCAATAATCTTTTAACTTATTCATATCATATTTCCTGAAACTGATGTACAGATTCCGAAACTATAGGTTTCAAACAAGGTGACATTTGTGCTTACTATGTGGTCCATACTTTAGGTTGTACAGTTTTCTAAATTTTTTAGTTATCCTATGTTTTGTCTTATGGTTTTCATTATTAGTCTGTCATCCCCTATATGTTTTTGGTGTAATATTAGCTGTTTTATATTCATCCTCGTGTACTCTCACATAACTCCTCTTTTGCCCCCTTATTTACCTTTGTTCCATCCATTGCACATCCATTTTCCCCTCCCCTTAGGGCCCACAATGCCTGCCAATCTAATGCCCTGGGAGCCGTCCTTTCTCACGAGAGATACAGTTCTCTCTATTCGACAGCATTAGTCTTCCCCATGATATGGGTCCACCCCACCCAATGGTAGAACCCACCTTGGCAAAATGAGCCTTCAGCTATTCCCTCCGGAGTCCGTCCCGCATCAGACCATACCCCCTGAGCGTCCTAACCAGGTAATCCTCCTACTTGTACTTTGATACGTTTTACTCAACATTTAGTTCTCAATGAACTTCTGACACTCTCCCATGTTCGTATGTTGCCCCTAGCTCCCACCTATTTCTTGGACCATATTACCCCTCTTCCCATCCCCAGCCCCCCTCAAACCCAGAAAACCCCACCCGAAGGTAACCCCTTACCCCCATTTTGTCCTTTCTTTGTGCTCATACTTACCGCCAGCTCATCACAGATTCCACCCCTGCAGACATTAACTCACATCCTTCCTCCACCCCCCGATTTCCTGTAAGCCACTTTTGCAGACTCTAGCTCTCTGAGGCAGTTAACTTATTTCATATCATTGAGGTCATATAGTATTTGTCCTTCAATGCCTGGGTTGCTTCACTCAACATAAGATCCTCAAGGTTCATCCATGTTATCACGTGCGATTGTAGTGTATTGGTTCTTACAGCTGAGTAGTATTCCATTGTGTGTATATACCACATTTTATTTTTTTAAAAAATATTTATTTATTATTATTATTTTTAATTACATTAAAAAAAATATATGAGGTCCCATTCAACCCCACCGCCCCCGCCCCCCACTCCCCCCACAGCAACACTCTCTCCCATCATCGTGATACATCCATTGCACCTGGTAAGTTCATCTCTGAGCATCACTGCACCCCATAGTCAATGGTCCACATCATAGCCCAGACTCTCTCACGTTCCATCCAGTGGGCCCTGGGGGGATCTACAGTGTCCCGTAATTGTCCGTGAAGCACTATCCAGGACAAATCCACGTCCCGAAAACGCCTCCACATCTCATCTCTTCCTCCCGTTCCCCACACCCAGCAGCCCCCATGGCTACCGTTCCCACACCCATTCCACATTTTCTCTGTGGACATTGGATTGGTTGTGTCCATTGCACACCTATGTCAAGTGAGGGCTTAGATTCCACATGGGTACTGGATGCACTCTTCCCGCTTCTAGTTGTAGACACTCTAGGCTCCATGTTGTGGTGGTTGACCTTCTTCAACTCCATGTTAGCTGAGTGGAGTAAGTCCAATAAGTCAAAGTGTAGGAGCTGAAGTCTGTTGAGGCTCTGGGCCTGGGTGTCATATTATCAGTCCAGAGATTCAAATCCCCTACATATATCTTAAACCCAGCACCAACTACAATTCCAATAAAGTAGCATGCAAGTCTTGTGAAAAGAGATCCCCTCTGAGTCCATTTCCATCACGCAGAAACACCAGCTCCAAAGAAGGGCCATCTGTCAAGGCAGTGAACCCCTTCTGCCATGACCATAGAACCCGTGGGTCTCTTTATCCCTCAAAAGAACCAATACCTGGGGTTGTATCTACCTTATCTGTCTCTTAGACTCTGTTCAGTTGTACATAGGGGTATTCCTTCTGACAACCTCCAGACTCTTTTTTAGAGACTCACAGCCTTATAATCTCATTTCTCCTTTCCTTTTCCCCCTTACATTAGGTCAAACCACTTCCCGAAGTCATGTTATTATATGTAGACAGGTATATACTGCTGTTCCGCATTGAATCTTTAATTCAAGGTCATTTTCTAGTTGCTTCTTCAGCTGGTATGTGGTAGTGATCCCTTGGTGCCAGGGAGGCTCATCCCCGGGTGTCGTGTCCCACGCTGGGGGGAATGCATCACATCTACACGCTGAGTTTGGCTGTGAGAGATATACCACATTTTATTGATCCATTCATCTCTTGATGGACATTTGGATTGATTCGAATTTTTGGCAATAGTGAACATTGCTGCTATTAACATTGGTGTACATATATCGGTTTGTGTCCTTGTTTTCAGATCTGATGGGTATATACCCAGCAATGGTATTGCTGGGTCATATGGCAAATCTATGGATAATTTTTTGAGAAACCGCCAAACTGTCCTCCAGAATGGTTGGATCCTTCTGCATTCCCACCAGCAATGGATGAGTGTTCCCCTTTCTTCACATCCTCTCCAGCATTTGTATTCTACTGTTTTTTTCATGGCTGCCAATCTTATGGGAGTAAGATGGTATCGCATTGTAGTTTTGATTTGCATTTCCCTGATAGCTAGAGATTTGGAGCATTTTTTCATGTGCTTTTTAGCCATTTGTATTTATTCTTTGGAGAAGTGTTGGTTTAAATCTTTTTCCCATTTTTTAAATGGGTTGTTTATCTTTTTGTTTTTGAGATATATGACTTCTTTATATATGCAAGTTATAAGTCTCTTATCAGATATATGGTTGCCAAATATTTTTTCCCATTGTGTGGGTTCCCTTTTTACTTTCATGACAAACTCCTTTGAGGTGCAGAAGGCTTTAATTTTGAGGTAGTCGATTTATCTATTTGTTCTTTTCCTGCTCGTGCTTTTGGTGTGATATTCATGAAGCCATTTCCTATTACAAGGTCCTGTAGATGTTTCCCTACACTGCTTTCTAAGGTCTTTATGGTCTTGGCTCTTATATTTAGGTCTTTGATCCATCTTGAGTTGATCTTTGTATAAGGTGTGAGATGGTAATCCTCTTTCATTCTTCTACATATGGCTATCCAGTTCTCCAGGCACCATTTGTTGAATAGGCCATTCTCTCCCAGTTGAGAGGGTTTGGTGGCTTTATCGAATATTATATGGCTATGTACATGAGGTTCTATATCTGAACTTTCAATTCGATTCCATTGGTCTGTGTGTCTCTCCTTATGCCAGTACCATGCTGTTTTCACTACTGTAGCTTTGTAGTATGTTTTGAAGTCAGGAAGTGTGATTCCTCCTATTTCATTTTTCTTTTTCAATATGTCTTTGGCTATTCGGGGCCTCTTTTTATTACAAATAAATTTCATAGTTAGTTTTTCTAGTTCCTTAAAGAAGGCTGTGTTGATTTTTATTGGGATTGCATTGAATGTGTAGATCAGTTTTGGTAGGATAGACATCTTAATAATATTGTCTTCCTATCCATGAACAGGGAATATTCTTCCATTTATTTAGGTCTTTTTTGATTTCCTTGAACAATCTTGTATAGTTCTCGATGTATAAGTTTTTTACCTCTTTAGTTAAATTTATTCCTAAGTATTTGATTTTTTTATTTACTATTGTGAATAGTATTTGCTTCTTGATTTCCTCCTGATCTTGCTCATTATTGGTGTACAGAAATGCTACTGATTTTTGCGCATTGATCTTATAACCTGCGACTTTGCTAAACTCATTTATGAGTTCTAGGAGCTTTGTTGTAGATATCTCAGGGTTTTCTATATATAGGATCATGTCATCTGCAAATAATGAAATTTTGACTTCTTCCCTTCCAATTTGAATGCCTTTTATATCTGGTTCTTGTCTCAGTGCTCGAGCAAGTACTTCCAAGACAATGTTAAATAGGAGCGGAGACAATGGGCATCCTTGTCTTGTTCCTGAGTTTAGAGGGAAGGATTTCAGGATTTCGCCATTGTAAACAATGTTGGCTTTAGGTTTTTCATATATACTCTTTATCATGTTCAGAAAGTTTCCTTGTATTCCGATCTTTTGGAGTGTTTTTTTCAGGAAGGGGTGCTGTATTTTGTCAAATGCCTTTTCTGCATCTATACATATAATCATGTGGTTTTTTTCTCTCAATCTGTTTTTATGGTGTATTACATTGATTGATTTTCTTATGTTGAACCATCCTTGCATACCTGGAATAAATCCCACTTGGTCATGGTGTATAAGTCGTTTAATGTGTTGTTGATTATGATTAGCAAGTATTTTGTTAAGTATTTTTGCGTCTAGGTTCATTAGAGAAATTGGTCTGTAATTTTCCTTTCTTGTGGTGTCTTTGTTTGGCTTTGGTACTAGGGTAATGTTGGCATCATAGAAGGAATTAGGCAGTGTTCCTTCTGTTTCAATTTTTTGGAATAGTTTCAACAGGATTGGTGTTATTTCTTTCTGGAATGTTTTGTAGAATTCACCTGTGAAGCCATCTGGCCCTGGGCTCTTCTTAGTTGGGAGATTTCTAATGACTGATTCTAGCTCTTTGCTTGTGATTGGTTTGTTAAGATCATCAATTTCTTCTTTCATCAGTTTGGGCTGCTTATGTATTTCTAGGAATTTGTCCATTTGCTCTAAATTGTCATTTTTGTTGGAATATAGTTTCTCAAAGTATCCTCTTATGATAGTCTTTATTTCTGTGGGGTCAGTGGTGATATCACCTTTCTCATTTCTTATTTTGTGTATTTGCATCTTTTCTCTTTTTTTCTTTGTTAGTCTCGCTAAAGGTTTGTCAATTTTGTTGATTTTCTAAAAAAACCAGCTCTTGGTCTTGTTTATTTTTTCAAGTGCCTTCTTATTTTCTATTGCATTTAGTTCTGCTCTTATCTTTGTTATTTCCTTCCTTCTTCTTCCTGTTGGGTTACTTCGTTGTTGTTTTTCTAATTCTATCAATAGTGCAGTTAGTTCTCCAATTTTTGCTCTTTCTTCTTTTTTGATATATGAATTTATGGCTATAAATTTCCCTCTCAGGGAGCGGGGTTGAATGGGACCTCACATATATATTTTTGATGTAATATTATTACAAAGTCAATAAAAAAAAAAATTTCCCTCTCAGTACCGCTTTTGCTGCATCCCATAAATTTTGGTATGTTGTGTTATCATTATCATTTGTTTCAAGGTAGTCATTGATTTCATTTGAGATTTCCTCTTTCACCCACTGTTTTTCTAAGAGTGTGCTGTTTAATTTCCAAATTGTCGTTTGAAGTCTGGGTCTCTGTCCCTTGCAAATTTCCAGCTTCACTCCACTGTGGTCAGAGATATTGTTTTGTATGATTTCGATCTTTCTGAATTCATTAAGCCTTTCTTTGTGGCCTAGCATATGGTCAATCTTGGAGAATGTTCCATGTGCGCTTGAGAAAAATGTATATCCTGCTGTGTTTGGGTGTAATGATCTGTATATGTCTATTAGATCCAGCTCTTCTAATATACTGTTCAAATGTTTTGTTTCTTTAGTGATTCTCTTTTGAGATGTTCTGTCCAGAGTTGATAGTGGTGTATTAAAATCCCCCACTATAATTGTAGATGCATCTATTCTTTCACTTAGTTTTTCCAGCGTTTGCCTCACATATTTAGAGGCACCCTTGTTAGGAGCATAAATATTTATGATTGTTCGATCTTCTTGACAGATTGTCCCTTTCACTAAAATGTAGTATCCTTCTTTGTCTCTCACAATTGTTTCGCATTTAAAGTCTATTTTGTCTGATATTAATATAGCTACTCCTGACTTTTTTTGGTTGTTGTTTGCTTGTATGATTATTTTCCAGCCATTCACTTTCAACCTCCATGAGTCTCTGGGTCTAAGATATGTCTCTTGTAGGCAGCATAAATGGGTCGTATTTCGTTATCCAGTGTCCCAGTCTGAATCTTTTGATAGGTGAGTTTAATCCGTTGACATTCAGTGTTATTACGTTTAGAGAGTTATTTATGGTAGCCATATTTTGGTTGGATTTGTGTTTGTTATATTTTGTTTGTATTATTTTATTTTCCCCTTCTATTTTTGTCTTTTTTGTTGCTTTTACATGCGCCTCCATCTCTGACTGTCCTGTTTTTTCCTTTCTTCCTGCAGAACTTCCTTAAGAATTTCTTGAAGGGGAGGTTTCTTGTTGATATACTCTTTCAGTTTCTGTTTATCTGTGAATATTGTGAACTCTCCATCATTTTTGAATGCTAGTTTAGCTGGATAGAGTATTCTTGGTTGAAAATTTTTTTCCTTTAGTACCTTGACTATATCATACCACTGACTTCTTGCCTCCATCGTTTCAGATGAGAAATCAGCACTTAATCTTATGGAGTTTCCCTTGTATGTGATGGTTTACTTTTCTCTTTCTGCTTTTAGAATTTTTTCTTTGTCTTGAGCATTGGATAATTTGACAAGTATATGTCTTGGGGTGGGCCTGTTGGGGTTTATGACCAGTGGAGTGCGCTGTGCTTCTTAGATATGTACATCTGTCTCTTTCAGTAGATTTGGGAAGTTTTCATTCATTATTTCCTGCAACACTCCTTCTGACCCCTTTCCCTTCTCTTCTCCTTCTGGAATGCCTATAATACGTATGTTTGAGCGTTTTGCGTTATCATTCAGGTCCCTAAGTCCTATCTGGATTTTTTCTACCTTTTTATTGACCACTTCTACTATCTGTTTGATTTCCAATGCACTGTCTTCCACATCACTAATTCTCTGCTCTGCCTCTTCCAATCTGCTGATATTTGCTGCAAGTGTATTTTTGATTTCTTGAATTGTGGTGTTCATTTCCATCATATCTGTTATTTTTTTGCGCATATCTGCAATTTCCCCTCCAAGTGTTGTCTTCACGCTGTTAACCTCTTTCATTACTTCATCAAATTTGTCGGTGATAAATGTTCTGAGATCTTTCATTGCTTGTGCGAAGTCCTGCCCCCCTTCCTGATTTTCAGTTTGTTGATTGGATTCAGCCATGTTTTCCTGATTACTGGTTTGGTTTGTAGATTTTTGTTGCTGTCTTGTCAACATTTTTTCTTGACGGGTTTAATCAGTTCCTTAGCTTCTTTGTCTAGTCTTGTAGATTAATTATCTGTTGTTTTTGCGTAAGTGTTATATCTTCTCTTTGTCACTTTGTTCTTCTTATTCCAATTTCTTATTGCTAGTTAAGCTCACTTTAAAGGAAAGTATTAGTGCTGGGGAAAGTCAATTGTGTAAGGAAGGAAAAAGTGTGAAGTAGTATTGGTGATATATGTTAACAAAGCAACAATATGAGTTCTGGGAGGATGGACGTTAGATCATGTAAATTGTGTAGAGTTATAGTAGTAGGAAAGTACCTATAATGAGGTAGATGACTGAATATGGGAGGAATGTGGTACATACTAAGAGGCTATTGTTTTCGTGAGAGAGGGAAAGAGAAAAGAAAGGTAATAGTTTCAGGGACGAATACCAGATGGAAAACTAAACAAAGGTATTAGAAATTAAGAGTTAGACACTTTGTGGATCAAAGAAAGGGAGATGGAATATAGGAGAGATAGCAGATGGTGGAGGATATCAAGTTGTAGGGGAAAGGGGATAGTGTAGATAGGCTAAATCTATTCACAGAGAAATGAGGCAGTGGAGGGTGAGGAAACCCAGCAAATGTGAGGTATTTCCTGTAGGACCTATTGTATTGTTAAGGTAAAATAGTATAAGAAGAATATTGGGGACAAGAAAGAGAGGATTAAAAAAAAAAGAACAACAACAACAAAAATAAATAAATAAAAAATAAAAAAACAAACAAAAAACAAAGAACAGAAACCCGGCCGCCAGGCTCGGCTGGGCTCGTCTGGGCTCCGGTCCCCTGCCCGCCGCTCGCCATGGCTCAGCTGGGCTCGGCTGGGCTCGGCTTTCCCGCCTGCCGCCTGCCGCAGCGCAGCGTGGCTCGGCTCTCCCGCCCAGCGTGGCGTGGCTGGGCTTGGCCTGAGCTCGTCTGGGCTCGGCTCCCTCACCCGCCACGGCTCGGCTGGGCTTCCCCGCCCACCACCCACCGCGGCGCAGCACGACTCGGCTCTCCCGCTTGCCGCCCGCCACAGCGCGGCTGGGCTCGACCGAGCTCACCTGGGCTCGGTCCCCCCACCCGCCGTGGCTCAGCTGGGCTCGGCTGGACTCGGCTTCCCCGCCCACCGCCCGTCGCGGCGCAGCGCGGTTTGGCTCTCCCGCCCGCCGCCCGCCGCGGCGCGGCTAGGCTCGGCTGGGCTCGGCTCCTTCGCCCGCCACCCGCTGCGGCACAGCGCTGCTCGGCTCTCCCTCCCACCACCCGCCGGGGTGCGGCTGGGCTCGGCTGGGCTCGGCTTCCCCGCCTGCCGCGGCTCAGCTGGGTTTGGCTGGGCTCGGCTGGGCTCGGTTCCCCCGCCTGCTGCCCGCCGCAGCGCAGCGCGGCTTGGCTCTCCCGCCCGCCACCCTCCGCGGTGTGGCTCGGATCCCCCGCCCGCTGCCCACCGCGGCCCAGCTAGGCTACCCTGGCTGCCGCCCGCCGGGGCTCGGCGCGGTGCTAGCTGCCTTGGCTCCACCTACCCAAGGAGGGAATCCTCCACACGTAGCTGGGATCTCCGTGTACATTTCACAGACGGATCCTCTCTGTTACCTTCCCTCCAAATCGATGTCCAGACACCTCCGGACCAGGAAAAATCCCAAAACAGCCCGGTCCCAAAGAGTCTCCATCGCCTCCCAGCCGATTCCCCCCAGGAGCTAGTAACCGGGAAGTTCACTCAGCCGCCATCTAACCTCCACCTATCGCTACTGATTTTTGTTCTTTGATCTGATAACCAGCGACTTTACTGAAATAATTTATAAGTTCTAGAAGCTTTTTAAATAGATTTTTCAGGGCTTTCTATGTATAGGATAATGTTTCCTGCAAATAGTTAAATTTTGACTTCTTCCTTTTCAATTTGGATGACTTTTATATTGGTTTTTGCCTCAGAGTTTGAGCAAGATCTTCTAACACAATGTTAAATAGGAGGGGTGAATGGGAGCATCCTTGCTGCTGATCATAGAGGGAAAGAGTTTAGGATTTCACTATTGTGTATGTTAGCTGTGGGTTTTTCATATATACCCTTTATCATGTTCAGAAAGTTTCCATCTAATCCTATCTTTTGCAGTATTTTTATCATGAAAGTGTGCTTATTTTGTCGAATGCTATTTCTGCAGCTATAGATATGTTCATGTGATTTTTTCTTTTGATCTGTTTATGTGGTGTATTATACCATTTAATTGTTTATGTTGATCCATCCTTGCATACCAGGGATGAAACCCACTTGGTTATATGGTATAATTCATTTGATGTGTTGCTGAATATGTTTAGAAAGTATTTTGTTGAGGATTTTAACATCTAGTTTCATTAGAGATATTGGTGTGTAATTTTCCTTTCTTGCAGTGCCTTTGGTTTGGTATGAGGGTAATGTTGGCATGAGAGAATGAGGCAAGCAATGTTCCTTCTATTTCAATTTTTTTTGGAGGATTTTAAGCAGGATTGTTGTTAGTTCTTTCTGGAATGTTTTGTGGAAATCCCCTGTGAAACCATCTAGCCATGTGCTCTTAGTTGGGATGTTTTTAATGGCTCATTATATCACTTTACTTGTGATTGGCTTGTTGGGATAATTAATTTGTTCATTCGTTCATGTAGGCTGTTTATATGTTTCTAGGAATTTGTCCATTTCCTCTAAATTGTCCTTGTTGGCACACATTTTTTCAAAGTATCCTCTTATGATATTATTTCTGTTGGGTCAGAGGTGATATCCACTTTCTCATTTCTTATTTTGTTTTTGCATCTTCTCTTTTTTTTCTCTGTTAGTCTTTCTAAGGGTTTATCAATTTTATTGATCTTTTTAAAGAACCAGCACTTCGTTTTGTTTATATTTTCCAGCTTTCTTATTTTCTATTTCATTGAGTTCTGCTCTCATCTTTGTTATTTCTTTTTTTTCTTTCTTCTTCCTTTGGGGTTAATTTGTTGTTTTATTTATGAACTCCTACAAGTGTGAATTTAGGTCCTCTATTTTAGCTCTTTCTTCTTTTTAATATATCAGTTTATGTCTATGAATTTCCCTTTCAGTATAGCTTTTGCTGCATCCCATAAGTTTTGAAATTTTGCATAGTTATTTTCATTATTTCAAGCTAGTTACTGATTTCTTTTGAGATTTCCTCCCTGACCCTCTGTTTGTCTAAGAGTGTGTTCTTAACTTCCATATCTTTGTGCCTTGTCTGATTCTCTGACCCTTGCAGATTTCCAGCTTCATTCATTTTGGTCAGAGAAATTATTTGGTATGATTTTGAACTTTCTGAATTTATTGAGAGTTTTACTGTGGCCTAGCTTCTTGTCTATCTTGGAGAATGAATCGTGTGTTTGAGAAGAATGTATATCCTACTGTATTTGGGTGTATTATTCTGTATATGTGTATTAGGTCCAGATTCTCTAATATATTATTCAAAGTCTTTGTTTCCTTGTAGATTCTCTGTCAAGATGTTCTGTGTAATGTTGATAATGATGTATTAAATTCCCCCACTATAATTGTAGAGGCTGCTCTTCCTCCAATGAGATTTTCCAGTGTTTCCTTCACATATTTTGAGGTGCACTGGTTAGGTGCATAAATGGTTATGATTTTTCCCTCTTCTTGAAAGTTTACCCCTTTTACTAATATATAGTGTCACAATATTTTTGCATTTAAAGCCTCTTTTGTCCAATATTACTATAGCTTCTCCTGCCATTTTTTGGTTATTGTTTGTTTGTAAGATTGTTTTCCAGAATTCACTTGCAACCTTCTTGAATCTCTTGTTCTAAAGTAGATTTCTTGTAGACAGCATATAGGTGAGCCATATTTTCATATCTATTTTGCCAATCCATGTCTCTTGACAGGTGAGTTAAATCCAATAACATTCAATGTTATTACTCTCAAGGAATTACTTACATTCATATTTTCTTTGGATTTGTGTGTCATATATTGTTTTAATTTCTCTCTTTTGTCTTTTTAGTTATTCTTACACTCTCCTGCAACTCTCTCTCTCCTGTTTTTTTTTTCCTATCTTCCTTCAGAACTCCCGTTAGTGTTGCTTGAAGAGCAGGTTTCTTATTCACATACTATGTTAGTTTCTATTTATCTTTGAATATTTTGAACGCTCCATCATTTCTGAATGCCAGCTTTGATGGGTAGAGTATTCTTCGATGATTTTTTTTTCTTTTAGTATTTTGACTATATCATGCACCTGCTTTCTTGCCTCCATGGTTTCAGATGAAAAATGAACAGTTAATCTTATTGAGCTTCCCTGGTATGTGATGGTTCTCTTTTCTCTTGCTGCTTTCAGTATTTTCTCTTTGTCTTTAGCCTTGGATAATTTGAAAACTAAATGCCTTGGAGTAGGCCCATTGGCATTTATACTGTTAGGTGTGTGCTGTGCTTCTTTGGCAAGGTCATCAATCTCCCTTAATAGTTTTGGGAAATTTTCAGCCTTTATTTCCTCCAACACCCCCTTTGTCCCTTTTCTCTTGTCTTCTCCTTCTAGGATGCCTATAGTCCATATGTCTAGGCATTTTTTTTGTTGTTGTCATTCAAATCCCTAAATCCCTGCTGGATTTTTTTCTATCTTTTTATCTATCATTTCTACCATCTGTTTGATTTCAGATGTACTGTTTTCCAAATCACTAATTCTTTCCACTGCATGTTAAAATCTGCTGTTATGTGATGAGATATATATTTTAGTTATCTTTTTAAAAAATTAAAGTACATAGATCACACAAAATGTTATGTTAAAAAATATAAACGTTTCCCATAAAGCCATCATCCCAACACCCCATTCCTCCCACATCAGCAACTTCTATCATTACTGTAATATATCATTGCATTTGATGAGAACATTTTGCAGCACTGCTACAAAGCATGGATTATAGTTTACATTGTAGTTTATATTCTCTCCCAGTCTATTCAGTGGTTTATGGGCAGATATATAATGTTCTGCATCTGTCCCAGCAATATCATCAAGGTCAACTCCAAGTCCCAAAAATGCCCCAGTATCACACCTCTTTTTCCCTCTCCCTGCCTTCAGTAAATCCTGTGGACATTGTCTCCACATCAATGATATAATTTATTCCATTGCTAGAGGCACAATAATCCTATAGTAGAATACCAGTAGGGCCACTCTAAACCATATTTTATTCCTCCATCCTGAGGACCCTGGGGACTTGCTGCCCACTCCACCATTAAATTGAGTGGACTTAGATCCCACATGGCTGATGGATGGGATTCTCCTGCTTACAATTATAGACTCTCTTGATTCCTTGTTGTGGTAGTTGATCATCCTTACCTCCTTAGGCAACCCCTTGCCCCCATTTTTTGTCTAAGCTGGGCAAGTCCACAAATTGTAGAGTAGGTTTTGCAACCCTGCTGAGGCTCAGAGCCCAGCTTGCATGGACAGACCAGAGATTCATGTGCTCTGAGCATCCACCAACTTCAGCCCAAACCACAGATTCAGTAAAATTGACAGAAGAGGCATGTGTAGAAAAGTCACAACTGAGTCCAACTCCATCACACTCAGGAGCAGAAGTTCCAAAGTAGGGTCCACTAGCAAGGCACTGAATTCCAGAGCCACCTGCCAATACCATAGGTCCTAGCTGTCTCTATACCCCTCAGGAGCACCACTAAATGGCATTTTAGCTACTTTGCTTTCTCTAAGATCCTGCTGAGATGTGCATACACATGACACCTCTCTTGACCTCCCAACTCATTTTGGAGTCTCTTAGTCATATAAACTCATTTCTCTTTACCATTTCCCCATATTTTCCAATGTCTTTTTCTAGTTGTACCATCAGTTGGTGCTTAATAGTAATCCCATGGTGCCAGGGAGGCTCATACCCAGGAGTCATGTCCTACACTGGGGGAATGTAATGCATTTATATGCTGAGTTTGGTTTAGAGAATGGCCACATTTGAGCAACATGGATGCGCTCATGTGCTAACTCTTAGGCATTCTGTAGCTCTATGTCTAGTTGAAATTTCGAATCCACAGTCTCATAAGCACAGTCATCAGTATCATGGGCCCATCATTGGTCCATCCTTCTCCACTGGTCTTTGTCCTTGCACTTGGGGGATTGTTGCTGTTCCATTGGGGAGTGTAACAGAGCTACCCAGGGTGGGAACTCAGCACTCCATCAATTGTCATGTGTAACTCTATCCACTATGTCATTATCCAATGAACATCTGAACATATCTATATACCTTATATGCATGCAAACTCTCTCTCATGCATCCCCCATCAGTGACTCCCCACACCAATATTCCTCACCTACCATAGCTGAATGCCTCTGTGATGCAAAACTTCTTAAAAATGAAGCCTAATATATTGCCAGATTCCATTAATAGAAAAATCTAATAGTAATGAAAGGTTTAAAGATTAGAAATAAAATACATAATAATACGAAAAATTAAAATAAATAAAAAATAAATTGGTCTATTAAAGATTGAAGAAAACATATGAATTTTTTTTTACATTTTACCTTTCATCACTGTAATAGGTGTTGCACTGTATGTACAGTGGCAAGGCAATCTCCTCCATTTCTTCTTCAGTATCTTCATCCTTTTTTTTATTATGTCTTCAAAAAGTTTCAGGTCACTGTAATGTCACACATAGAATATAAGTGACTCCCAAATACCCAACATCAACCCCTTTTTCCCCGTTCCCTGTCAATGATCTTTTTACATGTGGTTGTTACGTTTGCTACAACTGATGTCTGATGGTGATGAATGACACAATCCAAAAAATTTTTTTTTTAAATCCACTCTCACTAAGGGTGGTTTCCATTGTGAGAGTGGATTTTTGATTTCTTGGATTGTGCCATTCATCTCCTTCATATCCATTATATTTTTGAGTATGTTTGCAATTTCTTCAGTATACTCTCCAAGTGTTTTCTTAATATCCTTAATATTTCTTTCTTCACTTAATTAAGTTCTTCTATGATATTTGTTTGGATACCTTTCATTAGTTGTTTGATGTTTCACTCGTCTTCCTGGTTTTTAGTTTGTTCATTTGACTGGGCCATGTCTTCTTGATTGTTGGTATTGTTACCAGATTCTATCTTGATTCTTGGCTATGCTGCAAAAATGGACTTCAAAACATGCCAGGTGAGTTAAGCCAGTAATTTATTCAGGTAGGGAGGCAAGAGTAATGGGAGAAAATAATAAAAATTAACAGAGCAGGGGCCCCAGGTAGAGAGAAAAGGGGTGAAAGAGATGAAGAGGACTGATTTACAAACTACAATTCCCCATTATAGATTATAAATCCCCAGGCTTACTTGCGTGGCCATGTGGCAGATGAAAAATGGCGAAAATGACACAAAGAGGGCAGTACGGGTCTGTAGGCAAGAAGAGCATGGCAAGAGCCCACACTCTGGTTTGTGTTTGTCTTTTAAATTGTTAATTATCCCACCCCTTTGCTAATGGAATGGGAGGGAGTTCCAGCTGTTTGCAGTTTGAATTGATTACCCCACCCTTCAATGCCTTAGTGAGGACACAATGATAAAGTTTCTAGGGAACATCAAGGCTTTTTCTTGTTCTCAGGAAGAAGTCTTTGTTCTGGGTAGCAGAATCCCAGGGGTGGGGTTCCTCCAGCAGCCAATTTGGGGGTTTCTGATGTCCACATGGACTCTCTGTCAGGTTTCAGATCCATCTATTCCTTATCTTACTAGCCTGCTTCATTCCCTCCTCAGAGAGTTCTACAACTTTAATCTAAAAAGGGTGCTGAAGGAAGATGAACTTTCTTCTGCAACCACTTCCTGCAGGTTAGTGGCTCACAGACCCTGCCTGAGAAGGCACAGAACTCTCTTGCTATTCTATTTTGATTGGGAGAAGACAGATCTGGCATCCTGTATGAAGCTGGATGAAGTTGCCATATAGCTAACAAGATGTTGCTTCTAGGATAAATAAATTTAATTAGAATTTTGAGAATACACAGTCCCACTAAGAGGACACTGAACCACAGGAGTAGAAAAGGCCAGGCATTTATAAAGGCTGCATTTTTTTTTTACATCAGTGGGTTTTATTTGCAGGTTTTGAATACTGTCTAGGACTGTTTTAGAGTAATTTACATAGAGATGATATTTTTTTCTTAAGGAAAGGACAAACTCTTTCCTGTCTTGCAGTTAGCATGTCAAGTGCTCTGCAATTTTGCATTACCATAGCAGCAAGAGATTCTACTGATGTTTCAGAGTTCCTAAAGCATGGCTGGTTTCATCTATGCTGTTAGTTAGTTACTTCTAGGGAGCAATTGAAATAGATAATGGGGCTTAGTATAGATTGCCAACACCAATTTTTGACGGTGCTGCTCTAATGCTTAAAGAAGCTAAGAGGGGGATGAGAAGGGACATTGTCTTTTTCAAAAGAAAACAGACAAAAGGTATTTTAAGGCAATGGGTTAAAGATTTAGATAATGCTTATCTTCATTTTTTGAAGAGGAATTTTAGGCTGTCCAATGGCTGGCACTCATATGACCCATCAGGTTCTTCTGGTGAGTTGAAACATCTTTGGACAGCTGGCTTCACTTGGGATAAATGCACCCAGCTGGCAATTCCTTTAACTTTAGCAGCTGTGGGAGTGATTAAAACCACAGGATAAGTTCCCTTCCATTTAGACTCTCTGAGTATGAGGCCTGTTTTCTTGCCAGGTTTTGACTAGAATCTGATCTCCAGGTTTAATTTTAGGCAAAGATGATTTATGGTTGGGACTAGGAAGAATTTTGTTTCCAAGCTCCTGGATGATTTGTTGAGTTTTTCCTAGGTTAATAAAATATTTTCTGAGTTCTTGAATTTCCAGCTCTAGTACAAGATCATGGATAAGGAAAGGCCATCCATAAACCATTACAAAGGGGCTAAGCTGAAGTGCGTCTTTTAGAGCTAAATGTAACCTTACTAAGACCATGGGTAAATTGATGACCCAAAGTGTGGACCATTGACCATGAGGTGTAGTGGTGCTCAGAGATGTATTCCCCAAATGGAATGATTGTCTCATGATGATGGAGGAGATTGTTGTTATGGGGGTAGGAGTGGGGTGAGGGGGTGGGGGGTATAGGGGGACCTCATATTCCTTTAATGTAATATTAAAAAAATAAATAAAGACAAATACTAAATAAATAAATATTTTTAAAAAATGGTCCACATCGTAGTCCATACTCTCTCACAGTCCATCCAGTGGGCCATGGGAGGACATACAATGTCCAGTAACTGTCCCTGCAGCACCACCCAGGACAACTCCAAGTCCCCAAAATGCCCCCACATCTCATCTCTTCCTCCCATTCCCTACCCCCAGCAGCCACCATGGCCACTTTCTCCACACCAATGCCACATTTTCTTCGATTACTAATCACAATAGTTCATGAATAGAAGATCAGTAAGTCCACTCTAATCCATACTATATTCCTCCATCCTGTGGACCTTGGAATGGTTGTGTCCACTCCACATCTATATCAAGAGGGAGCTTAGATTCCTCATGGATGCTGGATGCAATCCTCCTGCTTTCAGTTGTAGGCACTCTAGGCTCCCTGGTGTGGTGGTTGACCTTCTTCATCTCCATGTTAGCTGAGTGGGGTAAGTCCAATAAACCAGAGTGTAGGAGTTGCAAGTCTGTTGAAGCTCAGGGCCTGGTGATCACATGGTCAGTCCAGAGATAGATCTGAGTATTTTTAACAAGCAACCCATCAACCTCCAGGGTGAACCCCAGGCTAGCTGCCATAGTTTGTTCACCCTGGGTATACTGTGGGACTTCAAGTACTGGTAAAAGTGTTGGGATAAGTGGTAGGAGGGAGACCTTGGTTTGTGCTGCTGCTTTAGCAGCTGCATCAGCTCATGCATATCCCTTTGCTATAGCAATGTCTGCTTTCTGATGTCCTGGACAATGCATAACTGCTATTTCTTGAGCAGTTATGGCTTCTAGTAAATCTAGGATTTCTTGTTTATACTTAATAGGTGACCCACTGTTAGTAAGAAAGCCTCATACTCGCCATACAGCAGAGTGAGCATGAAGGACAAGGAAAGCAAACTTACAGTCTGTGTAAATATTAGCCTGTTTCCCAGCTGCTAGTTTTAAACATTGGGTAAGGACAATTAGCTCTGCTTTCTGGGCTGAAGTTCCAAGAGGAAGAGCTTTGGCTTCTATGGCTTCAAATTGAGAAACCACTGTATATTATGCCTTTTTAATTCCTTCCTTAATAAAACTGCTTCTGCCTGTGAACCATTTAATGCCTTGGTTCACAAGAAGCTCATCTTTTAAATCTGAACTGCTTGAGTAGTTTTGGTTAAGAGTTTCAAGGCAGGAGTGGAGGAAGGGTCCCTCGGGATCTGATTTTGGTCCTCTACCAGCAGTAGAGTGGCTGGGTTAAGAGTCTGACACATCCTTATTTTCACTTTAGGGGTTTCTAGCAATTCAGCCTGGTATTTAATTAACTGGCTACCTGTGAACCACTGGTGGCCCCTGGCCTCAAGCACATTCTTTACCTGGTGTCGGGTGAAAACTGTGACTTTCTCAATTAAAAGTGTTGTCCCAGTGCTCTTAAGAAAGATGGCTATCCCTGTGCTGTACTGTCTAGTGGTTTAGGAGAAATAAGCTACAGGTTGAGAAATTTCACCCAGTTTTTGGATGAACACTCCCAGAGCTATTCCTTTCTTTTCAGTTATTTATAGAAAGTAAGGCTTGCTTTGATTAGGAATTCCTAGGGCTGGAGGCCTAACTAAGGCCTGTTTTAGGGCATGGAAGGCAGCTTTCTGGCTTGTTCCCCATTCTAAGGATCGGTTATCAGCTCCTGCAATAGCACTGTACAGTGGCTGGGCTATAATGCCAAACTTAGGTATCTACAGTCTATAGAAACCAGCCATTCGTAGGAAAGTCCTCAGCTGCTTTTTTGTTTGAGGTATGGGAATACTAGTGATAGCCAGAATTCTTTCTGGGGAGAGAGACCTTTTCCCCTGGGTAAAAAGGAACCCTAAATAGGGACTTTTTGCTGAGATATTTGTGCCTTGGATGCTGAACCTCTATAGCCCCTATCATCTAGGAAATTAAGGGTTAAAATAATGTTGGCATCAGAAACTTCCTTCGTTGGACTGCAAAGCAACAGATCATCCTCATATTGTAAAAGGGCACTCTGTGGCAAGCGGAGATCAACTAGGTCCTGAGCTAAGGCATTCCCAAAAATATGGGGCCTGTCTTGGAAACTTTGAGGCAACACAGTCCACGTAAGTTGGGCTGGGGGCCTAGAGTTGGACTTCTGCCATTCAAAGGCAAAAAGGAATTGGGAGTCCATGTGGAGAAGAATGCAGAAAAAGGCATCCTTTAAGTCTATAATGGTAAACCAAGCCACAGTTTCTGGGACTTGGTTTAGCAGAGTATAAGGTTAGGTAGAACTGGATGAATTGGTATTACAAAGCTATTGACTGCTTTTAAGTCTTGAGCCAGCCTATAGGTACTGTTGGGCTTTTTCACAGGAAGAATCAACATGTAGCAGGGAGATTGGCAGGGAATAAGTAGGTCATTCTCCAATAATTTTTTAACTGTGGGCTGGAGGTCTTTAACAGCCTCTTCCTTGATGGGGTACTGCTTTCTATGAGGGTATGGCTGGTTAATATCATAAGAAATGGAAACTGGGGGAACCTGGAAGGCCCTTCCAGGTATCCCAGTTTCCCAAACAATAAAATTTACATTAATTTTGATTTCCTGGGGAATGGCTGTTGATGAGACACCTGGCTCTTTATTCAGAACCATGGCTAAACACAGAGTTCCACATTCTTCCTTTGAGTACTGGGCTACAGGCACCTTACAGGTTCTATTGATTCCTACTAGTTGGATGCATGCCTCCAGAGTACGAAGTAAATCTCCCCCCCAGTAAGGGAGTGGGACATTTAGGGACAATTAAAAATTGATGGCTTACAATTAATTTTCCTATCTGGCAGAGAAGGGGCTCAGTAAAAGATCAACCTTTAGTTTTACCATCGACACCCACTACTGGACAGGACCTGGGGGAGGGAGGTTTGGAGTGACAGGTCAGAATGGAATAAGTGGCTCCTGTATCAATTAAAAAGTTGAATTTTTTACCTACCATGTCAAAGGTCACCCAGGGCTCCTCTAGTTCGATGTTCCATGCAGCCATCCAAGGAGCCACTCTTTGCCCCTGGCCCCCTAAGTCCCCCATGGGGGGTTGCCACTAGGGCCTTGGACTGTGCTCTGCCTCCCCTTCAGGATGCAGCCCACTCCCCAGCCCAATGGCCTGATTTCCCACACTGGGGGCAGGGACCAGGGGGGTTTCTTACATGGTTTAGGGCAGTTTTTCTTCCAGTGGCTATACTTTTCACAGTTGAAGTAGAATCTTGAGGGTTTGGAACCTGAGCTTCCATGACCCTGGGGTGGCCGACTGCCATTTATGGCAACTGCAAGTAGCTGAGCCTTCTGCCTGTCCCTGTTTGCCCTTGACTCCTCAAAGGCCTGGTCATTGTTGTTGAATCATTGAGGTTCCTGGACCTAGAGTTAGCTTTTGGAGTTTTCTTTTAGTATCTGGAGCTGCCTGGCTGATAAAATAGGTTTTTAATACAATCTGTCACTCCAATGAGTCTAGATCAGCTTGGGTATACTTTCTCATAGTTTTTACTAGTTTCACTTGAAACAGGGCAGGATTTTCCTTTTCCGTCTGGGTTATTTCTTGCAGCTTATTATAATTAACAGACTTGACAATGCACTTTTTCATTCCCTCTAGTAGGCACGTTATCATATTATCTCTTTTCCTTATGTCTGCTTGCTCTCTTTGGTAGTTCCAGTTAGGATCAGCCTCTGGAACTGCCACAAACCCTTCAGCATATTGCTGGGGCTTCTGGGCAGCCACCCCATTGGCATGTCCCTAGGCTGCTTACCAAATGTGGCATTTTTCTTCAGGGGTGCAGCAAGAGACTAAGATGATATACAGGTCTCCCCATTTTATCTAAAAATCTAGGGTTAACTTTTGAAATTCTTGGTAAACCTATCTGGGTCTTCTGATAATTGCCCGAACTGTTCCTTACAATGAGTTAAATCTGTCATGGGGAAGGGAACATGGACTATAATTGTTCCTGCTTCTCCATTTGCTGCTTCCCTTATTGGGCAAAGGCCATCTTTGTGTTACTTATTAGGGTGGACAGATTCTCCACTTCTAGTGACCCCTCCCTTGGGGTAGCCTTAGGCACATGAGATACAGAAGCAGAGGTTGGAGGGAGGGAACTGAGGAGGGAATCATCTAAGATACCACCCTCACTTTCAGGGAGTGGTTTCACTTTCCAAGCATAACATAGTTTGCAAGATCCACTTAACCTTGTATCCTGATACAGAGCCATAAAAAGCTGAATATATGAAATCTCTGACTGCATTCTTTCCTTCTTACACAGGAGGTCTCTTTGAAAAATACAGTCATAATTTAAAGTACCATTTATAGGCCAATTTTGGCACCTTCAAAGCTCTGCTGTGGCCGTGCAGTATTGCAGAAGAAGAACAGTTTCTCCTTCTTCAACTCTTTGGTTGGTAGGGTTGTCCAGGTTCATAAGAATACACACCAATGGGAAATCTGCTGGTAAGCTAGAGGTTGTGCCCATTATTCTAAGAAGAAGGAGAAGCACTTTTTAGTTGACCATTCTGGCATCCCAAGATTCTAGTCTGACTAAACTCACCACTCCACATAATTTGGAGCTGAAGCCCTGTCTCAGAATCTTGAGAATATTTATTTTCAAGGTGTAAGTGGCCAACAAGCATCCTTGTGGGCAGGTCTTGGGGGTATCTGATTCTGGTATCAGATAAATGAGCCCAAGCTGACTGGGAGGCCTGAGATGTGGCACCAAATGAACACCTGAGACATTTGTCCCAGGAGATATTTGGCTGCTTTCTGAAGGGATGGGCCCAAGGAATGGGAGCCATTCAGTTTCCTGCTCTGCTTCTTGGCACCCCTACTCTCCAGGGTCCAAGACTGACCCAAACAGAAACTCCAGAGTTAAATCTCAGGAAATGTTTGGCTGCTCTCTGATTCCCACCACCACAGGAAATCAGAGAGACCCTGCCACCAGGGATATCTGGGGCAGCCTGGATTTGGGAGACAGACCAAATTGATTTCCAACCTGAAGCTGCCAAGCCAAATTGTGCTTTTTCCTCATATCCTTCCAGAATTATTGAGTGCGGCCTTAGTTCTTACCTTACTGTTTGATTTTCCAGTTAAACCAATTATTAAAAGACCATTAAGTAATTAGAGGTTAATTGCTTTAGCTGATAGACTCCAGGGTCCTGAGGCAATAGCTTCCCTGCTAAACAAAGGCACTTTTCACAAAAACTTTATTTTCATGGTTTTTAAAACAAATCAAAGCATCTTAACACAAACCTGCAAAGAGAGATTCAGTAAAAAATTAAAACGTGGGTAAAGGTTAGAAACTGCAAGGGTATTCTGGCCACATGGCCACCCTGGGGAGAACTCCCACAGCATCCATTTTGACTCTGCCCATCGTCTTCCCACTTCATTCCTCCAGGTACCTGGGTGTGGTTGGTGGGAATATTGCTTGCAGAGGCCTGAACCCAGTGGGAGGGGTAAGCTCACAGTCTTCCATTAGTGCCATGTTCCCTCTAGAGAGGGCTGGAGAAGGCAGCAGTTGCCGGTCCCATGGGCAAAGCCTTCAACTGCTAAAAAAGCTTGAAAGACCAGCAGCAGCGTAGTTAACTCCCATGCTGTGCCCCAGCCCTCCTGACTGGGGTTAGATCTAACAAGGTGTGGCATGCAGCATGGATGCAAAGCATTTCCAAACCTCAGCCCCTTCTCTCCCAGAATTACAACCTTTGGGGGCTCATACACAAACCCATTTAAAATAGAGTAACAAAGGAAAGCATTAAGCAGGCCATAGTTTCACTCACCAATAAAGTCCTGGACTGGCTCACCAAATATGTTACTGGATTCTATCTAGGTTCTTGGCTATGCTGCAGAAATGAATTTCAAAAGCATGCTGGATGAGTTAGGCCAGTAATATATTCAGGTAAGGAGGGAAGAGAAATGGGAGAAAATAATAGAAAATAACAGAGCAGGGGTCCCAGATAGAGAGAAAAGGGGTGAAAGGGATGAAGAGGGCTGATTTATAAACTACAATTCCTCATTATAGGTTGTAAGTCCCCAGGTTTACTTGCCTGGCCAAGTGATGAAGAAAAAATGGTGAAAATGACACAAAGAGGGCAGGACGGGTCCATAGGCAAAAAGAGCAAGGTGAGAACCCATGCTCAGGTTTGTTCCTGACTTTTAAACTGTTAATTATTCCACCACTTTGCTAATGGAGGGGGAGGGAGTTCTAGCTGTTTGCTGTTTGAATTGATTACCCCACCCATCCATGCCTTAGTGAGGACCCAATGATAAAGTTTCTAGGGAACATCCAGACTTTTCCTTGTTCTCAGGAAGAAGCCTTTGTTCTGGGTAGCAGAATCCCTGGTGTGCGGTTCCTCCAGTAGCCATCTTGGGTGTTTCTGATGTCCACGTGGACTCTCTGTTAGGTTCCAGATCTGTCTATTCCCTATCTCATTAACCTGCTTTAGTGTGATTTGTAATTTTTTGTTGCTGTCTAGTCATCATTTTATCTTGATGTGTTTGTTCAGTTGATTAGCTTCTCCGTCTTTCTAGCTTTTATTTAGTGGCTGTATATTTGTGTGTGTTAAGTTTTCTCTTTGACACTTTTTTCTTCTTATTTTATTTCCTTGTTTTTGTCTAAGTTCCCTTGATGGAAAAAGATTAGGGCCAGGGATAGCAAAAGAGATAAGAAATGAACAAGTATAATTGTAATATTGATAGTAAATGTTAGCAGAAGAACTGTATAAGACCTAGAAGAGTGAATATTAAAGTCATGTATGCAGTATAGAGTTATAGGGAAAAAAGTGTATTACCACAATTGAAATGGGTAACTGAATATGGAGAAGAATATAGTACTAATTAAAAGGCTAGCATGGTGATGATATTGGGAAGTAGAAAAGAAAGGACAAAAACAGAAAGAGTTAATAAAAGATAGAAAACAGAATTAAAGTGTTAGAAATAAAAAGCCAGAAAAATTGGGGTCTAAACAAAGAGAGGTGGAATGTAAGAGCAACAACAGTAGGCAGAAGACAGAAAGATGTAGGAGGAAAAGAATAGCATTGGTGGCCAAAATCAATATACACAGAAAAGAGGAAATTAAGGAAGAGGAAATACAGTAAACAAGAAACAAGCCAGCAGCAGCTTGAGCAATCACTCCTTTTGTCAGGCTGTCTCCAGATTGATGTTCTGAAGCAGCCTCCTTTGTGGGTTCCCAAAACACTTCATTCAGGCACGATTTTGTGCCCACTCAGCCATTTTTTTGTAGAAGTAGTGATGTGGGTACACTTAATCTGATGCCATTTTGCCTCCCTTTTCTGGATGTCTTTATATTATAAAACAGCTGAAGGATAATATCTGAAATTTTTATAACTTTGTGGATTTAGCCTTGACCTGCTATAGTAATGGTTGTCTTAAACTCATTTGCCTTTGTTTATGATTACTTCAGGTCTAACCACACCCTGCTTATGCTATCTATTGTGATGGTAATCATAAACTGAATTTGCCTTGTTTATGGTTACTTCGTTTCTAATCTCACCCCTTGCACTTGTTTATGGTTATTTC
Source organism: Dasypus novemcinctus (assembly GCF_030445035.2). NCBI lineage: Eukaryota > Metazoa > Chordata > Mammalia > Cingulata > Dasypodidae > Dasypus > Dasypus novemcinctus. The sequence continues at coordinate 126,028,103 of NC_080704.1, forward strand.
TTGACAACTTCTGCCCCTATGGCTCAGGCGAAGGCAAATATAAGACACCTTTGTTTCCTGTCCTTCCACTGGTTTATTAGTCAGCCAAAGGGGTGCTGATGCAAAAATACCAGAAATTGGTTGATTTTCATTAGGGTATTTATTTGGGGTAGGGGCTTACAGTTACTAGGCCATAAAACATAAGTTACTTCCCTCTCCAAAGTCATTTGCCATATACTGGAGTAAGATGGCTGCTGATGTCTGCCAGAGTTCAGGCTTCCTGGGCTCCTCTTTTCCCAGGACTTGCTCAGGCTCAGGGTTCCAGTCTTCCCAGGGCTTTCTTCACCACAAGCTTCTCTATGTGCTTACTTCCTGGGGATTCAGCTCAAAACTCCTACATCAAAACTCCAAGATCAAATTTCCAACTCTGCCCTTTGCCAAGTCTTTACCAAGGGGTGGGGACTCAACAACCTGCTGGTGTGGCCCCATCAAAGCTTTAATCATAATTTATTCATGTCCAGGTACAGACCAGTTTATAAACATAATCAAATATTTTTCAGTATTCATGAACAATATCAAAATGCTACAGCTGGTATTAGTGACCCTGCCTTCTCATGTGACTCCAAGTGTGGATTATATTGCTTCCTGGTAGAATTCTCAACCCTCAGGGTTGGATGCCACTCTTCCAGTCCAGCAGCCAGGGACTGGGGAGGGTGCCTCTGACCTTGAGTGTTAATGTTCCTAAAAGCAACAAATCATGAGAATAACCAGGTTTACCTGAGGCTTCAATGACCTCAGAGAATATACACTGGAATTAATGTTTCTAATCCAATCTGTCAAAGTTAAAATGGGAAATAAATAAAGCTCTGAAGTAAAGGAAAATGTTGTAAATTTTATTTGAAATCATTGGGAACAATTTGGTTACAAGCCCAAAATTAAAAGGAACAAATGTCTTGTGCAAAACTGCATGGTCACAGTGCAAAGTAGAGTAATTAGAAATAGCCTTCAAAGAGATCTTTAAATGTCATCTTACAGTTAAACTTATTTTGTAACAGAATGGATCTTTTAAGTAACATTAGTGTGTTATATATTTGTTTCTAACTCTCTGTGTCTGCCTCATTTTTAGACTGTATATCTTTATACAATGGGATAGCATTATTAAATTAACAAATGAAAATTCTTAAAAGAGCTCTACTCAAATTGTGAAAACTTATATAAGTGAATAAATATTCCTGGAGATCAGGATGGAAAGGCCATATTGTAATCTGAATATGGAAACTACTGGGAAAGGGAAAAAGATTTTCCTAAGCATTTTGGCCTACGCAGCCCTCAGGACCTTTTCTTTGTAATAGTTCTGAGGGAGTGGATAGGTGTGGCAGATAAAAACTCTATCTTCATGGCTGGAGAATTAAGAATCATTTTGTGCTGTAATTCCCTAATTTAAACCGTTTAGTAGCCTTAAATGTGGTTAATAATCCTATTACCAAATTTCAATAAGTAAAGTCCTTGAAAGCTATGAAAAGATCATTTAAACAAATTAACATTTATATTTCAGAAATTAGAAGTCAGTATGCTTTAAAGATTATTCAAAGTTTTATAAATTCATTAAAGAAAATAGGTTTTAGCCTCCTGTAAAGGAAGGAAAATGAACATTCCCTGCATAAACTATAATGGCTTCAGCTTTATTTTATTTTGGATGTTGTCACCCTAGGTTTAGAGAATACCAAGTAAATAAATTAGCATTAAATGTATTAAATATTTAAGATAATGAATGTTGTAGGTTTGTGTTTAATGAAATTAAGTTAAAAGAAATGTAGAACTGTCCTCTCTTAAGTAGATAAAGCAAATTTCATTGTTCCCTATATTTAATTAATAAGCTAATTTAAAAGGTAAAGTAGCTAGTCTGTGTGGTTATGGTTAATTGTAGGAAGTTTGTAAAAACATTGTCTAAAATGAAATACTTAAATGGCTAATTCCAGGAAGCCATTATTCATTAGAAACCTAAATTGATATTAATTATGAAAAGTAATTTCATAACAGGGAAACTTGTCAGAGGTCACCACATTCTGCATATTAAAATGGTGGTAAGGAAAGATAACCTTGATCCTATTGGGAATCTTCAGTTTTCATAAAATAATTGAGAAATAGTTTTTTCCTAAACAGTTAAAATAAAATACCTGTTAATTAACATCATCATGGTAAAGGTGCAGATGTAAAAAGCAAAGTACTAAAATAGTCATATGTTCATTTGATATGCTATACATTGCATTGGAAATCTTTGGAAAGTATATAAAAATCAAAAGAGATAAAGTTCAGTATTTTCAAAGTCTCTTATGAATTCGAGCATGGCCTAAATACCCTGCATGATGCCTCACCATTTGAGTTATTGGTTAGGTTAGTCACTGACCCCTAAAACAATAAAGGAATCTAATACTTCTCTGGCTATGCTCCTGAAGTGGATGGAGAGTATGTTGCAGTTTCAGACTTCCGCAGCAGCCAGCAATGATTAGATATGGCCAGAAGAACACTGGATATTGCCTCCAGACTGGTTGATTCTTAGTGTCAAAGGGTAGTATGCACCAGACCACTGAAACAGTGGAGCATTACCTTCCTGGTAATCAACAGCACTAGAATCAACAGCACTGCAGCATGCTGGCTGTGTGAAGGGCATACCAAGTGGAGCAATGATTATCAGAGTATTGTTAAGTAGAACTTAAACACAATTGGCATTATGGCCTGCTCCCATGGAGAGATAACATGTATCATATTGCAAGCCTGTAGCTTAGATCTATTAATTGCATCTCAAAGGAAAACTTACACATTGTTTAGTGCATTAATGAGTATTAAGTACAGTATCTATATACCTGATGAATATGACAATATCTCTTCTATTTAGATCATATATGGAAGGATATTGAATATGTTAAATTCTTGGTAAACTTAATTCATTTTATAAGTAGTTAACAAACATGCCTATTAGATAAAGGAATACCTCTCTTAAGTACTGCTTTTATTTCGCTTGCCATATGCTGGTCTTATGGTTGCATATACTGTCTTTGTGAGCTTATGTCTAGGGCAGTGCCTGTCCATACCTCTCTTAGATGTCCTAAGCATAACAACTGCAGGGGGAATTGGGGTTGGCAGTTTGTACCCAAACCCAGCAGGTCTGCCACAATTTCACCCTAGCGTTAACCAACAGTGTGAAAAAATTCAAGGAAAACTACTGTTTTCCTTCAACTTTATGAGGATGCATTCTCTGGAGGCAACTGTCCTTTCTCACACTTGAGGTTCAGTATGTCATGGCTGGCCCCTTTTTTGGGCCAACTAACCACCATCATCTATCGTTTTAGTGGGACCACATATATTCAAAATTCTAATTAAGTGTATTTCTTAGTGAATCAATGCCTTATTAGTCATGCAGGGATTTCATCCAGTTCCACTGATGGTGCCAAACTTGTCTTCTCCCAACCACAATAGAACAGCAAGAGGATTTTTACAGCTTGTCAGGTAGGGTCTATTACCCTTAACCTACTTAAAATGGTTACAGGAGAATGACTATAGTCCTTCAGCTCCCCCCCCCCCTTTTTATTGAAATTAAATTGCAATCATTTATTAAAAAAGATATATTAAATAAATATTTTGAATAAACAATTTCAAATATATTGTACATCAAACATTATAGTTCAGTCTTTATAGAGAATCTGTCAGATTTCTCCAGAGATCTATATCTATGTCTATATCTGTATCTAAATCTACCTAAACACAAAGATACACACACACACACATTATGTATATGTGTTAAGAGATTTATTGGGCAAGTATGATATATGTAGGGCAGGTGGACAGAAAGAATTTCTTCTTTTCTGGGAAACCACAGATTGGATGAGACCCACCCATATTACTGAGGGTAATCTCCTTTACTCAGAGTTACCTGATTAAAGATGTGAATCATATCTACAAAATACCTTCAGCAATATCTAGACTGTGTTTGACCAAACAACTGGGCACCAATATGCTAGCCAAGATGACAATTAAAATTAACCATCCTATATAGAAAACAATCTATATAATGCATATGTTTCCATTGTTCCTCAAAAATTCTGTTTTATGGTTTTAGGAAGAAAAAGGATCATCATTATATCTCCTTGTTAGGTTTGTTAAGAACTCTTTATAGAAACATTTGCCAGAATATTTTATTCAGTCCCCAAACTAAAATTTTCTAAACAATACTATGAGTACCTCAAATATCAATAAAGTTAGTAGAGATCAATTAAAATAAAACTTTCAGATCTTACAGAATTCATTGTTTTCCTTGGTTTTCTATTTTTCACCTGTTGGAAATGATGTTATAAAATACATTTAGTCTATGTCATCAAAATTTCCTGAAAGTTTGAATTTTTTTGTCTTTATTTATTTTTTTAAAGTTACATTCAAAAAATATGAGGTCCCCATATAAGCCCCACTCCCCTCACCCCACTCCTCCCCCCATACCAACCACCTCCCCCATCATCGTGAGGCATTCATTGCATGTGGTGAATACATCTCTGAGCACTGCTGCACCTCATGGTCAATGGTCCACATCATAGCCCTCACTCTCCCACAGTTCACCAAGTGTGCCATGGGAGGACATACAATGTCCGGTAACTGTCCCTGCAGCACCACCCAGGACAACTCCAACCCCAAAAATGCTCCCACATCACATCCCTTCTTCCCACTCCTTACCCTCAGCAGCCACCATGGCCACTTTCTCCACAACAATGCCACATTTTCTTCAATTACTACTAATCAAAATAGTTCATGAATAGAATATCAGTAAGTCCACTCTAATCCAAACTCCATTCCTCCATCCTGTGGACCTTAGAATGGTTGTGTCCACTCCACATCTATATCAAGAGGGGGCTTAGATTTCACATCATTGCTGGATGCAATTCTCCTGCTTTCAGTTGTAGGAACTCTTGGCTCCCTGGTGTGGTGGTTGACCTTCTTCACCTCCCTGTTAGCTGAGTGGGGTAAGTCCAATAAACCAGACAGTAGGAGTTGCAAGTCTGTCTGGCTATCATATGGACAGTCCAGAGATTCAGGTCCCCTGGGTATACACTAAACCCCAACACCAACCACAGATCCAGTAAAAGTAACAGGAGAGACTTGTGAACAAAAATCACATCTGAGTACAACTCCATCACACTCAGGAACACAAACTCCAAAGTCGGGCCAACAGACATGGCACTGAACTCCATCTGCCATTATCATAGAACCTGTGGGTCTCTGTAGCCCTCAGAAGAATTAATACCTTGGGTTGTATCTACTTTAGCTGTCTTTGGGGCTCTGCTGAGGTGTGCGTAAGGACATCCCCCCTGATGACTTCCCAGCTCTTTTTTGGATACTCATTGCCATATAAACTCATTTATCCTTTCCATTTTCCCCTTTTATTCAAGGTCAAAAAGCATTTTTAACTCCTGATATTACATGTAGGTTGAGATATTCTGCTGGTCTGAAATCCCTATTCTTCTCACGCTAGGACCCAGGTATATAATATTTGCTCCTCTGGGTTCTCACTGCAGAAAAATAATTCTAATTATTCATTAGAATGATGGCTCATTGCTGATTCATTATTACATGGTCTAGTTATTAAGCACCAGGGTTGAAATGGCAGTAGGCCACAGAGATCAAAGATTATTTTATACTTTTCTCTTTTTTTCAATCTAAAAAAAGAAGGAACACAAACTCCCAAACTTCCTATGGTTTCTGACATGGAGAATGACAAATCTAATCAGTCAGTTTGAAAATCAGGAAAACCAGTTTTGAAGGATAAGGCCATATTTTTACCACTCTGATAGTTCACATGTGGTAATAATGGTGGATAGGGATCCATGAACTTTCATATGGATTAATTATTGAGTATGCCTGAAACAGTAGGAAAGGATAGCTAAGATGGAAACTCTATGGTAAAAACACTAGAAAACAAATCGGGATATAGTCGAAAGAACACAGTCTCTAAATTCAGATGGAAACAAGTTTGAATCCTAACTCCTCTACTTATTGGTTACATGGCCTTGAAATAATACTTTTTCTGAACGCCGGTTTTTTTTTTTTCAGGGTTATTCACTTTCTCCCCAATTATGTTTCTTTATGCTTGGATGGAGGTCTAATATAATTTCTTTCTTCATGCCTCAGCCCTTGTTCTTTTTTATGGAGGTGTCATATGTTTCCTAATTGGCATGTGTGTGGAAGAGAAGCAGGGTGCTCATAGCCTAACCTATCCTTTCTTCCTTTCTCTTGGGATACAGGCTGGTTCAATGGGCACACATTCTGCTCTGCTTCTCTGAGCCATTTGGAATCCCGGTGACAGAGAAAGCCTGCAGTGGTCCAATTCTGCCTGGGACTAGTTGCACTTTACTTCTGTCCAATTTTGGGTGTTCAATCTGTCCAGTTCTATTGTTCAGTATTATTAAGCCTACATGTCCACAGATTAAACCATATTTTTCAATTTATTTTTCCTAAACTTTTTGTTTTGAAGTTTCAAACTTACGACAGTTGCAAAAATATACCAAACTTATAATCCAATTTATTTTAATTGTTTCAGTAACAAAAGTAAAATTTTATTCTTCATGATATCTATGGTCTTAGATCAAAACAAGTACAGGGAAAAGATGCTATTTCCTGGGTGCCTTAATTTATTCCAGTAGGTTGTCATGAGAATTAAATTAGAAAACATAGTTAAAATGCATGTCAACAGCCCAGCTTATAGTAGATAACTTATAGATGTTATTTCTCAATCATTTACATAATAATACCTATTCAGTATTATCTCATTGAACCTAATATGAAACATGAATTCATATTAATATTAATATGAAATATGAAATTTCCAACATTCCCTTGGATCAAGCATCTTAGTAATAGAATACGTCAGTCTATTATTCATGGCTATATTTGAGTCTAAACATATTTTGAGAAAACCACAGAATCAGGGTTTGAAGGAAAACTAAGATGTTATTAATAGGAATTAATCTTTAAATAATAATGCCTTAAAATCCTAAACATTTTTCAACTAGAAAACTCAGATCATCTGGTCCAAAACCTCCCTTTAGTGATGCAGAAACTGAGGTCAAGAGAATCAAGGGATTTTTTTCAAGGTCGTATAGATACTAGCAGATGGGAACTATAATTCAGATCTTTTCACTGCACTATGTAGACTATAAATCAACTTCCATTAACAGTCAGGCTACTAAAAAGCTTTAGTTTTAGCTTTGCGCAGTGGCAGTATCGTAGCCAATGAGGTTTATCCGAGGCGCGATTATTGCTAATTGAAAACTTTTCCCAATACCCCGCCGTGACGACTTGAAATATACTCGGCATTTTACAACTGAAAATGGGAGGATGGCATCCAGCATCCAGGTGGAATCTGAGCCTCCTCTTGACATAAAGGTGCAATGGACACAACCAATCCAGTGTCCACATAGAAGAGGTGGCATTGGATTGGGAAAAGTGGACATAATGGACAAAGGGTATGGGGAAAGGCAGGAAGAGATGAGAGGTGGAGGCGTCTTAGGGACATGGAGCTGCCCTGGATGGTGCTTCAGAGGTAATCACCGGACATTGTAAATCCTCACAGGGCCTACATGATGGAATAGAGGAGAGTATGGGCCATGATGTGAACCAATGTATATGAGGTGCAGAGGTGCCCAAAGATGTACTTACCAAATCCAATGGATGTGTCATGATGATGGGAACGAGTGTTGTTGGTGGGGGGGGAGAGGGGGGGTGGGGGGGTGGGGTTGAATGGGACCTCACATATATATTTTTAATGTAATATTATTACAAATTCAATAAAAAATAAAAAAATTTAAAAAAAAAAAAAAAAAAAAAAAAAAAAAAAAAAATAAAAAGCTTTAGTTTTAAACTTCCTGGCAGAGGTTACCTTTTAACCAGCTGAAAATATTGCTCTAAATGATGGCTTATATTATATTTACCATCCTTCTGGATTAGGGAATATATGGTGGTAAATATCATGAGAAAAACACATCTTGATGATAATGATCATCCACATTTATAGTCTGGGTATTTGAATACCCTAAGTTGACCTATCATCTCTCCTAAGATATAGAGCATTTATAATGACTAAAAGTCAAACTGTGAAAATTGTGCCTTTCATTTTGCCACAAGGATCCTGGCCCAACTCTACTGCTGGCTTAACTGACTCCAGCCTCATGGCCTTTAATTGTGTATGTAACAAACCTCAGAAAATACAACCCCCCACAGTCTGCTCAACTAAACTATTTGTCAGCTAAAAGAAAAACTCCCAATGGTTATCAGCATCACTGAAGAAAATATAAAAAAACACCCAGTGAGATGATGTTGAAGATTATCACTGCAAGTCTAAATCTAACCTCATTCAACAGGCAAAACAAAATGATAATGAAGTGAACCATTGACCATGAGGTGCAGAGGTGCCCAAAGATGTACTTACCAAATGCAATGGATGTGTCATGATGATGGGAATGAGTGTTGCTGGGGGGGGGGGGAGAGGTGGGGTGGGGGTGGTGGGGTTGAATGGGACCTCATATATATATATATATATATATATATATTTTAATGTAATATTATTAAAAAGTCAATAAAATAAATAAATAAATAAATAATTAAAAAAATAAAAAGATTTTAAAATGGAAAAAAAAAGGTGATAAGTCTGACATCTAAAAACTGATATTTTTGCAACTTCTCTCCTACCATTTACTTCTCAACAAACAGAAGCACAGAGCCATCTTTCTGCCCTTAAATATATATAGGAAGGAAAATAAGTGATTAATTATATTTTGTTTGTTTTTTCTTCAAATTGGAGAACAGTAGTGTTTTTCTTTCCAAACTAATTATTTGTGGTAAAAATGGACCTAAATCTGTAGGTATTAATACCCACCATTTGCTACAAATTATACCATCTCACTAAGCAGGAGACTATGTTAACACTACATTCTTTGTTATTATGGCTATAAATGGTGGACTGCTGAGCTATGAAACTTGACAAAATTTGCTGTATATCAGAAAAAAAAATTCCTAAATATTTAAACATTTCAGGACTGAGATTTTAGGCATGTAGAAAAATTCATTCCTTATGCAGTCTTGTCAAACCACAAGGTAGTTTGACCTTATTCTTTGAGAAAAGCAGTAGAAAAATCAAAGTGAATAAAATATTAAATGTCATGGTGATTATGTGTGTGTAATCGTTACATCCTGTTCTAAGGAGAAAGCAAAAGGATTGGATCCCATTTCAATGACCTTCATGCTAACCTTGAGTTTTATATTGTAAGGCTTATCTACATGGAGGCAGATGGCCCAGAGCAAGACTGCGTTGCTAAATTAGAAACAAAGATTTCTATTTGAATAAAAATTCCATATAAAAGATATATTGCAGGGAAAGTTGCTGGACATTATATATCCAGCCACAACGCACTGAATGTACTGGGGGAGCGTGTAAACTACAATGTACTATTATCCGTGCAGTGCAGCAGTGCTCCAAAATGTATTCACCAAATGCAATGAATGTGCCACAATGATGAAAGAGGTTGTTGATGTGGGAGGGGTGGGGGTTGGGGTATAAGGGAATTTCTTATATTTTTGTAATGTAACATTTTTTGTGATCTATATATCTTCAAAACTACAATTAAAATTAATTATTTAATATAAAAAGATATTTTTTGAAAAGTAAAAAGAAAAGTAATTGTGATTGATCTCATTTTAGATTAACTGCTGCCATTTAATTGATGTGCCTATTGAACTTTGATAATACATGATTTCTAGGGTAGTACTTTACAAATATATATTTCTTAAGTATAGGTGTTTGATTCCATTTCCTTGGATGCTGTAAAATAAGATCATTAAATACTATGTTTGAAATTAAATTAAAAAGATATATTCACAAGCCTCTGCTTTTACAAGGGAATCTATATTTACAGAATTATAGGACTTTAAAGCCGAAAGGAGTCTGAGAATACATCTAGTCCACCCTGCTCGTTTTTGCAGATTAGGAAATTGAATCCCAAATAGGGGAAGCAAATTGCCCAAGATTAAATGGCTAATCAGTGGAAAAATCAAAGGTTTTTTGATTCTTAGTCCTGGACTCTTTCCATGAAATGTGTGGTGCCTCTCTTCTGCTAGAGAGGAAATATACTGGTATCATTAAGAACATAGGCTCTGGGGCTAAGCTTCATGAGTTGGACACCTTGTTCTATTGCCTTGCTAGTGTGTTATTCAGTGCAGTTCACTTAACCTCAGATTCTCAATTTGTTCATTATGAAATGGGAATCCTAATAGTACTAATTTCAAATGACTGTTTTGATTCAATGCCTTAAATAACATGTAAAGAGAGCCCTTAGAACTGTGCCAGACCCATAGTAAACTGTCAAAAATGTTAAATAGTATTTTCTTACTATACTTATATAGTAAATTACTTAATGAAGATAGTCTTTTTTTGGTAAATATTTAAGGAAAATATGTGAGTTTGGAAAATCTGAAAAGGAAACAATTCAGAAATGTCAACACAACAGCTAAAAAAGTGCCAGTGTTTTGGCAGAATTCTATTATCTAATGTCTAAAATCTTCATTGCTATGTCTGGTTTCTCAATATGTGCATGGTGTCAGAAGGGAAGCATCACTGTTTCCAGGTTGCTCTCAAATTCATCATGCCTGGTTGATATATCTTATAATAATAAAATAAATCATGCATTTTTATTACCACAGCATGATTCAGAATATTATCTGTAACTGACAGGCTTAGACAAATGCTAATCAAAGTGCTGGTCTGTGAGCTGTTTGTTATTGGTCTGCAATGAGATGTGGAGCTTGCAATAAAATGTAAATTAATGATGTCATTAAATACACTGCTTAGGCTTATGTGCATGTGTAAATAATATATATGTATGCATGGATATGTAATGATACATATCAATATATGTGTGTATATATATATATGTTTTTAGCAAGACCTTCTTGATAATGGAAATAGAACATTAATTCACTTTCTCGCACATTTGTCTAATCTTGAGGCAGAACAGTAAACACCTTATGGACTGACACCAATCTGTGGACTAACATTGTTCCTCAGACCACGTTTTGGTTATCCTGTTCTAGACCATGATCTTTAGGATACTTTAGCAATGGACTCCTTTTTAAATTATAATTGGCTCTTTCTAAAGGAGCTGGCACCCTCATAACCTTCCAGAATTGCACTTATGATTAAGTAATGTATTCTAATACAGAAAAGTTCATAATTGTCTAATAAGTCCATTACTATTTGATTTGTAGGACACAGTCCATATAACTCTGGAAAATTCCATTGAGTTTCCTTTTCGCTAGGAATGACAGCATTGCTCTTCTAGAAAAGAAATCTATAAATTCTTGCTTATGGCTATATTAAAGAAGCAAACATTAACCACATTTTTATTTCAATATCTGCCTGTTGTTAAATGGCATTTTTAAATTAAGCAGAAATGAAAACAAATGAAATGGAAAGCATGTGACGAGGACAAAAGAGATGGCTTTGTTTCTAACTAACTGGCATAGGTTTGTGCATCACCTACTCGTCTTTCCTATTTTTTAATTTCCTAAATAACTGTGATGGATGCTTTCTGCAATACTGGATTTCTGAATTAATTCTTTTTTTTTTTTTTTATTGTTTAAATCCCTTTTAAAATTTGTTTTTTGTTTTTTTTTTAAATTTTTTTATTTTTTATTGACTTTGTAATAATATTACATTAAAAATATATATGTGAGGTCCCATTCAACCCCACCCCCCCACCCCCCCTCTCCCTCCCCCAACAACACTCGTTCCCATCATCATGACACATCCATTGGATTTGGTAAGTACATCTTTGGGCACCTCTGCACCTCATATACATTGGTTCACATCATGGCCCATACTCTCCTCTATTCCATCAAGTGGGCCCTGTGAGGATTTACAATGTCCGGTGATTACCTCTGAAGCACCATCCAGGGCAGCTCCATGTCCCGAAGACGCCTCCACCTCTCATCTCTTCCTGCCTTTCCCCATACCCTTTGTCCATTATGTCCACTTTTCCCAATCCAATGCCACCTCTTCTATGTGGACATTGGATTGGTTGTGTCCATTGCACCTCTATGTCAAGAGGAGGCTCAGATTCCACCTGGATGCTGGATGTGAATTAATTCTTAATATCAATGTTTCAAACACCTAGAACAGCTATAGTTTTACCAGCACCCAATTAATGGTGGTTCTCTGACCTACTTATTCATTCCTGCTTTCTCTGGATGCTTTGTAGTTTCCCTCCTCAGATTTTTCTACAAATATCTGAACATAGGAAATAGGCAGAATGGGAAAACCCATAGTTAATCATGGAAAAGGAGCATAAGCCTTATTTATTTTCAGTATCAAAGATTTTTAAATTTAAGTATAGGTGTCTTGCATCTTGCAAGAAGAAAATGTCAGGAGCCTTTTGAAATAAAATGAGTATACAGAAGAATCTCATAAAATAGTATTCAGAGCTCAAAGAGGGCATGGAAATAATCTAATCTGGTGTTTCCTAATAAAATAGAAATACCACCTATGGAATGTGGAATGTTTTGGGTTGGTATTTAAAAACATTTTAATAGTTATCAATTTTAATAAATTTCATTAGAACGCACTATAACTAGCACATCATATTTTTTATCTCATTAATGTTATTTGCTACTAAAGAAAAATCTAAGTACACAAAATAGTTACTTTTTAATTTAAAGCAAGTTGTTAGGGAAATGATAATAGTAGTATAGATAGACTGATATGGTAAAAATCCTGAGAGTGATATGAAAAAGACTGAAGATTTAGAAACACTGATGGAATCTATTTCTCACATGAGAATATCTGAGGCCCAGAGAGAGGGAACAATTTGTCTAAGTACACAGTATGTAATTGGCAAAACTGAGTCTAGAATCTAAGTACAATGTTCGTTGCCATACTTTTCTTCCAATCTCACTATTTAAACAGAAGCATCAATTATCTGGATATTTTGTAACATCGTGTATTTGATGGTAAGTGAAGCTAGTATTGAGGATTTACTTAATATTGTAATATGTCATGATGATTGAATGAGCTCAATAGAGCTTCAGTCCAATATTGTTCTTACTTAGGGATGGTTGGTACTAACTCTAAAGATCTAAGGTCCGGAATCATCAACAAGCAGTTCTTATATTGGTAATAAAGCATTTTCACTAGTAAACATTTTTGTATGTTTGTTACAGCCCACTCCCATAAGAATGTAAGATAAATAAGGTGACCCTTTGTCCATTATTTTTTCATGGCTGTGTCCTCAGCACCTAGAAATGTCCTTTACATATAGTGAGTACAAAATTATTATTTGTTAGTTGAATGAATTTGAGGGATCACGAAGATATTGTAAACCCAGAAATGAAGTTAATATATTTTGAAATGTGCCCATGTGTTATTCATTCAACAGAATCATTTATTCACTGAACAAGTATTTCTGTAGTGTCTACAATAACCCAGGCACTGCTTTGGCCTGAAGTATATAAAACTGAATGAGACAAACATGTGTATCTCCCTTCAAATAACTCATTTTCTATGAGGAACAAGCACAAATGGCTGGGAAATATGATCAAGTATATTAAGTGCTACATGAGGTGTAAGTATAAGGTATTTTGGGTGGCATATAAAATGACTTCACCCAGACTAGAGAGTAAGGCAAAGCCAAGCCAAACTTGAAAGATGAATGCCAATTAGCTAATGACAAGTGGCTTATCCCTAATCATTAGTGCAGTAAACTCCAGAGAAAGTGAAAATATAATATGGGTAAAATTCTTTCCGTCTGACACTTACCTTTTTCCTTGAAGTGTCTCTGACCGATTTCTATCTTGTGTTGTATTTCCAAAGGACCTTGCTCTCTATTGAGTCCAACTGTGGTATTATCACAAGGAATTTCTCCTTCCAGAGATAATTTAATAAAGTCTACAATTAGCCAATATTTGTATACTTCTCTCAATTATAAAAATAACTTAGCATACTTTAATGATTGATAACTTATGCTACCATTGTTAAAAGGGAGAGTCAACAAACTACAGCCCACTGGCTACCAACTTTTAAAAAATATATCCATTTTTTATTATAGAAGTTGTGATATTAAAAAGCAATCCTGGATAATATGCAGAATCACAATACATCACCCTTCCATCAGCACCTTGCATTATTGTGGATCATTTGTTGCAGATTATGAAAGAACATCAAAATATTACTACTAATTATGGTCCATAGCTTACATTTGGTATATTTTTCCATAAACCTCCCTATTGTTAACACCATGTATTAGTATTGTAGTTTTGTTATACTTTATGAGAGAACACGCTAATATTTGTACTGTTAACCACAGCACATCTGTTTTTATAAATAAAGGTTTATTGACTCAACCATTCTCATTTGTTTAAATATTGTCTATGGCTGCTTTTGCCAAACAAGGCAGAATTGAGTAGTTGCAACATAAACCGTATATCTCACAAGCCTAAATATTTACTATCCTTCCTTTTACTGAAAAAATTAAATTTGCCAATCCCTGGTTTAGGGTTTAGTTTTCTCTTAAAAATAATAATTGCATTTTACATGGGAAAATGAAATTTACCATTATATTTGATCAATTTCTATATTCACTATTGGTTTTAAACATAACACCTTCCCTCTGAGTTTACTTTCCTTCTTACTAAAATACATTTTTCAAGAATTCTCTCAGTCAAAATTTTTGAAAACCTTTCTTAATTTTTGCATGTCTGAAAATGTCCTTATTTTGCCTTCATTTATAAATGATATTTTTAAAATTTTTATTGTCTTTTTAAAAGATATATAGATCACACAAAATGTTACATTAAAAAACTTAAGAGGTCCCCATATGCCCCACTCCTCTACCCCCTACTCCTCCCACATCAACAACCTCTTTCATTGGTGTAGCACATTCTTTGCATTTGATGAATACATTTTGGAGCACTGCCACACAACATGGATTATAGCTTACATTGTAGTTTACACTCTCCCCCAGTCCATTCAGTGGGTTATGGCAGGATATATAATGTCCTGCATCTGTCCCTGCAATATCATTCAGGACAACTGGACTTACTGGTTTTCTGCTCTGTGGTATGGTTTCTCTGTGAGTCCCCACCCACCAAGGGGGCAAGCATTCTATGTCCTATGGACATGGCCCAATCAAAGCCTTAATCATTATTTAATTAAGTAAAAGTAAAATCTCTGAATCCAATATACTCTCATACTCCCAGAGGAAAATACCATATTACAAACATAATCCAATATTTCTTTTTGGAATTCATCAATAATATCAAACTGCTA
Organism: Dasypus novemcinctus; assembly: GCF_030445035.2. Classification (NCBI taxonomy): domain Eukaryota; kingdom Metazoa; phylum Chordata; class Mammalia; order Cingulata; family Dasypodidae; genus Dasypus; species Dasypus novemcinctus. The sequence continues at coordinate 126,043,437 of NC_080704.1, forward strand.
CACCTAGTTATAGATTCATTTTTATTTGGCCTGTTTGGTTTTTGAAGTGCACCTTATATATGAGGAATTATGTCTTCAATTCAAGAAAATTTTAATCTATCTTCAAAAAGCCCTTTTCTGCCATTTTCTCCACTCTTCTCTTGGAGCTTTTGTCAGCTATTTATTGGAAGCTCTGTTTATCAGAAATTTACAGACAAATATTGGAAACTCTAAGTATTCTCCATGTCTCTTAAATTATCTGGTCTGTCTCTACCATGTCCTGCGTGTCAGAAATTTCTCCAATTCATTTATTCTTCATTCAACTCTGTCAAGTCTAGAGTGGTTTTTACTTATTTATTTATTTTTTAAATTTTCCACATTTTAGCAAATATTTTTGTCTTTATTTTTAAATATTACATTCAAAAAATATGAGGTCCCCATATACCCCCCATGCCCCTCACCCCACTCCTCCCCCCGTAACAACAATCTTCTCCATCATCATGAGACATTCATTGCATTTGGTGAATACATCTCTGAGAACCGCTGCACCTCATGGTCAATGGTCCACACCATAGCCCACACTCTCCCACAGTCCATCCAGTGGACAATTTATATGATGGATGAAAAAGGTGAGATCCTTCCAAGCCCTGGACTAAGGCTGTATCAGGCTATGCATCTTATGTGAAGAAATTTTAGTCCATCGCTGGTCCTACAACCAGACTTCCAGATGCCTATGCATGCTTCTAGACAAAGAACCTAGAACTTGTGTCAGGCTCATATTATTTTTTATCATAGATATTTTTATGTTTTTCTTTGTTTATTTAATACACCATAACTTGTGTTTGAAACAAAGAAAGAATGGAAGCACAAAGTCACTACACCATTGCAATCAGAAGTCTCTTTCCAGAAGTATTGTTTGTACTTGATAGAGATTATTTAAAATAAATGTCTTCAAGAATCTAAAGGAATAAAGTATATTAGTGACACTTAAGGCAACAATATTTGCTGTTAGGGGTTTAGGGGAAAGGAATGTGTAGGGTTCCTTTAATGAAATCAAATAAGCAACTGTAGACTTGAAGGATAGATACTGTCATGGTATATGTAACCCCCTATAGATTCTTCCACCTATATAAGATTTGCTTGAACCTCATTCTTTACCATGTGGACATTGAAAACCCCCCTGAAGCTTTTGAAGAATTTTGAGGAACATATATTCCCATGGTTGCCTTTGGTTTTGGACCCTTATTCTCTGTGTGTGTCCAGGTTCTATACATTCTGGACCAGACCAGAAAAAAAAATTTTTTTCTTGATTTCTACAAACAATTCAACCAAATTAAAAACCTATCAACATGCACACACACACACACACACAATGTGTGGAGATTTGGAAGGAAGGTTTACACTATGACAGTGAAACTATGTGCAAGTTGAATATTAGACACCTTGTTTTTATTTCCCAAACAAACACTCCATCTGGCCCTCCACTCATTTTCCCTCCCCCATTCCACTCCCCACCAGCAACTTCTAATCTACTTTCTATCTGCCAATTTGCTATTTCTAGTCATCTTTTATAAGTGATACCATGCAATATTTGCTTCTGTGTGCCTTGTTTATTTCAGAGCTTAATGTTTTCAAGTTTCCTTCATGTTGCCATATCTCAGGATTTCTTTCATTCTTATGGTTGACTATAATCCCTTTGTGTGGTGACACCTCTGTTTTTAAGTCTCTCTCTCTCTCACACACACACACGCAAATGAGTAAAAGTAAAATTTGGTAGGTCTGAAAAGGATTGGTAGGTTACATCATTGTCAATGTTTTGATTGTAATATTATGCTATAATTTTGCAAAATGTTAGCATTGGGGGAAATTGAGTAAAATACGCAAGACATTTCTATGTATAATATCTTACAACTGCATATGAATCTATAATAATCTCATCTATAAACAAGCAAAAGCAGACCACTTTGACATGAGGAGACTTCCTTCTGCTCCTTCAACCCACATAGTACCCAAATTTCCATCATCTTAGTGGCATCACACTCATTCCAGCTTCTTCTCATGGATAAAATAAACGCATTTTGTTCTCTGTATCATATAGAACAGACTGGCCACCAACTTTCATTATCTTGGCTCTAGCCCAAACCCATGTATTCAGTATCTTATTCTCCATTTGAAGAGCCTTACAAATTTCTTTTCTAAAGTTTTTATCACCAAGAAGAATTCTGACAGCAGCTATTTGATGTCCCAAAATGCGAGTGTTTCCTGCAACCCTGGAAGGGCTTTAAAAAACTTAAGTTCTGAGTGAGTTGTAATTCTGATATGCTGCTATTAGATGTTCTGCCTTTATGGCATTGCAGGGCAAGGTAAACAGATGATGGCAAGTGAGAAGTTTCAAGTCATTCCTTGGCATCTTGTGTGCTTAGGTATAGCTTAAATTTCATAGAAAAAAATGATGCCAGGGATGGGAAATAAAGGGAGAAAAATAGCATGTGCTCTGGATGCAGAGGCAAGAGATTCAAACAACTTATGTGGAATAGAAGAGGTGGCATGGAATTGGGAAAAGTGGACATGGTGGACGATGGGTATGGGGAAGGGCAGGAGGAGATGAGAGATGGAGGCGTCTTTGGGACATGGAGCTGCCCTGGATGGTGCCTCAGAGGTAATCACCGGACATTGTAAATCCTCATAGGGCCCACTGGATGGAATGGAGGAGAGTGGGGGCCATGATGTGGACCATTGTCTATAAGGTGCAGAGGTGCCCAAAGATGTACTTACCAAATCCAATGGATGTGTCATGATGATGGAAACGAGTGTTGTTGGGGGGGGAGAGGGGGGGTGGGGGGGTGGGGATGAATGGGACCTCACATATATATTTTTAATGTAACATTATTACAAAGTCAATAAAAAAAATTAAATTATAAAAAAAAAAAAAAAAAAAAAAAAAAAAAAAAACAACTTATGTGGAGATGGTAAGTGAAGTTTCATTTATTCATTTAACAGCAGCCAGTAGTCTAAGCAGAACTACAATAGATGGCGAGAAAGCTAATTCTCTGGGATATTTCTTTGGGAGTAGTGGAATTTGGATAAAAATATGTAGGACTTACTTGAGGGTTACTATGTGCCAAACCAATAATTCTTTTAAGCCTTTTACATGTATTAACTAACTCAATCCTCATGAAAATCTTAGAAAGTAAAAATTGCCATTATCTGAATTTTTGTATTAGGAAATAGATACAGAAATTGTTTAGGCAACTTGCCTAAAGTTACAGCTAGTACTCTATTTTTCTTTTCAATTTGAGTACTGGATTTCCTTTTTAATAGTTATGTATATTTAGGCAATTTGCTTAAATTCTTTGAATCAGAGTTTCCTCAACAACAAAATATGTTGTGTGGATTTAATAAGATACTAAGTGTAAAGGACTTAGAATAGTGCCAGACACAAAGCAAGTACTTTATGCACTATATTGTAGCTGTTATTATTATTGGTGGTGATATTATTTTTGTTGACAATGTTATTCTCTCTCTCTCCATTCCTGTCCTTTCCACCACTGCCACTTGAATGGAGAGAATCAGATGTGACCCAAAACTCACTTCTTCTCGAAGCCAAACTCAGCATGTAGATGCGTTGCCTTCACCCCAGCATGGGACATGACTACCGGGGATGAGCATCCCTGGCGCTGAGGGATTACTACCAAGTAACGGCTGATGATGTAACTAGAAAATGACCTTGAATAAAAGGGTCAACTCGGACCAGCAGAATATCTCAATCTACATGTAATACCAGGAGTTAAAAATCCTTTGTGACCTGAAACAAAGGGGGAAATGGAAAGGACAAATGAATTTGTATGACTATGAGTCTCCAAAAAGAGCCCGGAGGTTATCAGAGGGGTTGCCCTTATGCATACCTGAGCAGAGTCCCAGAGACAGCTAAAGTAGATACAACCTTAGGAATTGGTTCTTCTGAAGGCTACAGAGACCCACAGGTTCTATGTTCATGGCAGATGGAGTTCAGTGCCATGTCAGTGGCCCTACTTTGGAGTTTCTGCTTCTGTGTGATGGAGCTGGACTCAGATGTGATCTTTGTTCACAAGCCTCTCCTGTTACTTTTACCGGAACTGTAGTTAGTTCTGGGATTTAATATATACCCAGGGGACTGGAATCTCTGGACTGACCATGTGATAGCCAGGCCCTGAGCCTCAACAGACTTCAGCTCCTACACTCTGGTTTATTGGACTTACCCCACTCAGCTGACATGGAGGTGAAGAAGGTCAACCACCACATCAGGGAGCCAAGAGTGCCTATGACAGAAAGCAGGAGGATTGCATCCAGCCTCCATGTAGAATCTAAGCTCCCTCTTGATATAGATGTGGAGTGGATACAACCATTCCAAGGTCCACAGAATGAAGGAATATAGTATGGATTAGAGTGGACTTACTGATCTTCTATTCATGAACTATTGTGATTAGTAATCGAAGAAAATGTGGCATTGGTGTGGAGAAAGTGGCCATGGTGGCTGCTGGGGGTAGGGAATGGGAGGAAGAGATGAGATGTGGGGGCATTTTGGGGACTTGGAGTTGTCCTGGGTGGTGCTGCAGGGACAGTTACTGGACATTGTATGTCCTCCCATGGCCCACTGGGTCGAATATGGGAGAGTGAGGGCTATTATGTGAACCATTGGCTATGAGGTGCAGTGGTGCTCAGAGATGTATTCACCAAATGCAATGAATGTCTCATGATGATGGAAGAGGTTGTTGTTATGGGGGAAGTAGCAGGGTGAGGGGCATGAGGTGTGCATGGAGACCTCATATTTTTTTAATGTAATATTAAAAAAATAAAGACAAAAAAAACTCACTTCTGAGCCTTAATATGAAGGCTGCCTAAAAAAATGGTAGGAAGTTAGAACATGTCAAAATTAGTCACATAAAGGCTCTCATCTGGGTAATTAGTGATTCCACATTAGATTAAGCTTAGAATAAGTTAATGAAAATTAAGAATTTTTGTAAGACTTTTATTTAAAATTTTCTTTCTAAGAGGCTGTAAAAATCTTTTAAAAGATATATTTTCCAGGACCAATAAAACTATGAAAATGGGTGCATATCACTCAAGAAATTTCAAAGCAAAGCAACAACCAGATCTCCCTTATCAGACTGAAGCATATTAAAACACTGACAATATCCCATGGTGGCATGGATGCAAGGAAACAAGCACATTGTTGCACTTTGCAACCTCTTTGGTGAACAATTTAGAGGTATTTATTAATATTTTTAACATACAACTCCTTTTGCCCAGCTCTTCCCTTGCTAGAAATGTATCTTACAGCTATGATCACCAATTGTACAAATATTCCAATATGAGGCTATTTGCAGTATTGTTCGTATTTGCAAAAGCTATTTTTTTGTTTGTTTAAGCAAAAACAGCTTAAATATCCATCAAGCCATCAATATTGCTATGAATATGTGCAGGGCTTTCATAACAGGCATCCCTGCAGCTAAATTTGTCATAATAACTAAAATAAATTATTTCTATGGAATGGATTGTTAAATTACTTTATGAATAAAAATCACTGAGTTATTTCAATGGTTCTGTTGTTTTCATAATCCTTAGAAGAGCTAACAGAGATGTCATGTCCCAAGCTGGGAGGAAGGCAATACATTTACATGCTGAGTCTGGCTTCCAGACTGGTCACATTTGGGCAACATGGAGGCTCTCAGGAGGTAACTCTTAGGCACCCTGCAGCTCTAGACCTTGTTCTTATTTCAGGTGCACAGGCTCACAAGCATAGTCATTAGTATTGAGGGCTCATCGTTGGACCTTCCTTCTTTTTTGGTCTTTGCCATTGCACTTGGGGGATTGTTGCTGTTCCTTTAGGGACTGTGATAGAGCTTCCCTGGCTAGGAACTCAGCACTCCCTCAGTTGTTTTTCTTAGTTGTAACCACTGTGACAATATCCAAACATTTTTATGTACCCTGGATATATGCCCTGGAGAACTCCATGCCAACCATGTGTCCCCTGTCAATAACATCCCACACCAGTATTCCTCCCCTGCCATTGTTGAACCTCTCTGTGATCCAAAACTTCTTCAAATTGAAGCCCAATATATTGACAGGTTCCATTAATAGTAGAATGGAATATAGTGATGAGTTTAAATGTTAGAGCTATGACGTGGGGGCATTTTCAGGACTTGGAGTTGTCTTGGATGGTACTGCAGGGACAGATGCTGGACATTGTATGTCCTGCCATGGTCCACTGGGTGGACTGGAGAAGAGTGTAAACTACAACATAAACCATTATCCATGTGGTGCAGGAGTGCTTCAAAATGTATTCACCAAATACAATGAATGTCCCGTGATGAGAAAAGAGGTTGTTGATATAGGAGGAGTGGAGTGAGGGGGGTGGGGGTTATATGGGGACCTCATATTTTTCAATGTAACATTTTAAAAAATAGAGAAAAAAAATAACAGGATGGCTTGTGGAAAAACACAGCAAATATAAGCTATGGAGTATAGATAGCAATAATATTATGACAATATTCTTTTATCATTGTAACAAATGTCTCACAAGAATGTAAGGTTTTGGTGGTCAGGTGCAGTATGGGAATCCTGTGTGGTATGTACAATTGTTTTGTTAACTCACAACTTCTCAAATATAAATAAATTATATTTAATTTCAATCAGCAACTCAGATGAAGAAACGATTAATCTATGAAATCGCTTTACCAAATATCAGTGTCTCATCATTATGGTGGTGAAATGAGTTCTTTCTTGGAACACTATTGAATATATCTAATAATAGCCATTTTTAGTGGCTTAATTCATTCTGTGAGTAACTTGAAATTTTTTTCTAAAAGCTTGGGCTATAAATAACACATGACAAACGGACAAAGCTGAAGAATGAAAAAGGTATGTAACAGATTTTATTTTAAATCTTTCAAATTGTGTATTTCAAAAGAAAGCTTATTTATTTGCAAATCTTTTCTAGCCACTATTTGCACATATGAGTTCAAGAGAAAAAAATATGATCATATTTAAATCAGAAAAGCAATAAAATCATTTCTTTGCTCTATAGTCACCTTATTTTTTAAGGTATTAGAATGTAAATATATATCTTGTATTGCTGTCGTACCTGAGAACAGGATCCCAATTTATTGAGGAACTTCAATGAGTAATGTGACTGTTGCCCCTAAGAAAGTATTGGATGAGGGAAACGAACTTGACCCAGTGGTTAGGGCATCCGTCTACCACATGGGAGGTTCACGGTTCAAACCCCGGGTCTCATTGATCTGTGTGGAGCTGGCCCATGCGCAGTACTGATGCGCGCAAGGAGTGCCCTGCCACGCAGGCGTGTCCCCCACGTAGGGGAGCCCCACGCGCAAGGAGTGCGCCTGTAAGGAGAGCCGCCCAGCGCGAAAGAAAGTGCAGCCTGCCCAGGAATGGCGCTGCCCACACTTCCTGTGCCGCTGATGACACAACAGAAGTGGACAAAGAATCAAGACGCAGCAAATAGACACAGAGAACAGACAACCGGGGGAGGGGGGGAATTAAATAAATAAATAAATCTTAAAAAAAAAAGAAAGTATTGGATGAGATATCAGGATACAAATATAAAATACCATTGAAACTAAGCCTTTTCTTCTATCTAATCAGAATGAATTAATCCTTTCCCCATCACCTACCATATATTTTTCTATTTCAGCTTTAATAGTCCAGACCTTTTCCATTGCCCCAAATCAAATCAAGGCCAAATTTCCTGAACTACTTGAAATTATAACAACAATCACCTTTTACCCAGGTGGCCAGCTGTCCTGGCTGTTGCGGGAATCCACACAATTTTGAAGTAATGAGTTTCAGTTTGGTAGAAAATTTGAAATTTGTTTAGTCATTTGACATCACACTTCATTTCCTACTAAGTAGAACTGGAAGATGCAAAAGGGTTTCCTATAAATCAGATGTCCCATGTGTCTTTTCTTATGTAGTTTTGGACTTATACAGAGAAGGAACATCCAGAGTAGGAAATTGGCACTTAATCACACTTAAAATGAAGAGTTCGAGGTCCTGGAAACTCCTGACGGACTAGTTTCCTGGCTACCATGCAAATCCTATAAAAAGTGATTCATTCTTAACCTGGAAAAAGAAATTATATTTTTCTGTTCCTATTTAGCAAAATGTATCTAATTACATCAACAATAATTATGCTGTAATTAAATTTCTTATTTGGATACCATTGCTCATTATAAGTTAGGATCCATTAATCTGCAGAAATGGAATCAATACATGTAGATGTTGATGCACAGCATCTGATTATTTTTAAAATAAATCAATTTTATTGATGCATATTAATAAAGCATACAGTTCATCCAAAATGTACAATAATGGCATTTGGTATAATGAATAGTTGTGCATTCATCAACTCAATTATTATTAGAGCATTTTCATTATTTTAATAATAATAAACAAAAAACAGGAAAACAAACAAGTAAAAAAATTCCTCACATCTCCATCTACTTGTGTTTCCCATGCTGTACATAGCTGCTATTTCTGGATATTCTTGCACAAATATTTATTTATTTATTAAGCAGTTTTATTGAGATATATTCACATACCATATGATCTATTCAACTTGTATAATCAATAAAGGTATACTCGCAATTCTGTATATTCCCCTCAAAATTTTAGAAGACTTTCATTACTCTAAAAAGACTCCACATCCCTTAGCATTCTTTCCTCAGCTCTACAAAACCGGTAATCTAATTTGACCTTTATAAATTTATTTATATTCACATTTTATATAAATGGAATCATACAATATATAGTACTCTGTGTCTAGTCTACTTCACTTAGTATAATGGTTTGTTTTGTCCGATATTAACATTTTTTAGTATTTTCCTGCATTTGTTCACCTTCAAAGAAAAGCAGTCTTACATATGAAATTTTACCCATATTCATATTCCACATAATATATATGTTTCTATTTCACAGAAAATATTTAGGTCATAAAAGCACAATTATACATAATTTTGTACTTTTGTGTATGGCTTGCCTCACTCAACATAATGTCCTCCAGATGCATCAATGATGTTATATGTTTCACAGACTCATTTTTTCTTAACACTGCATAATAATCCAGTGTGTATATTCACCACAATTTGTTGATACATTCTTCAATTGATGGACACCTGGGTTCTTTCCAACTTTTGGCTATCATGAATAGCATTGCTATTAACTTCGGTGTGCAAATTTCTATTTGTGTAACTGTTCTTATTTCTTCTGGGTATATACCTAGCAATGGTATTGCCAATTCCCGTGGCAAGTCTATATTCAACTTCCTTAGGAATGGCCAAACCATCCTTCACAGTGGCTGTAATATTCTACATTCCCCAAAAAAGTGGATAAGCATTCCTATCTCTGTACATTCTCTCCAACATTTGCAGGTTTCTGAATTTTTTAATAGTGGCCATTCTCATAGTTGTGAAGTGGTATCTCATTGCAGTTTTGATTTGCACTTCCTTAATTGCTAGTGATGCTGAACATTTTTTCATGTGTTTCTTTGCCATTTTTATTTCTTCTTTGGACAGTTGTCTTTTCAAGTCTTTTGTTCATTTTTTAATCAGATATTTGTTTTTTTTTATTTTTTATTTTTATCATTTCCTTATATATCATGGATATTAAACCCGTATCAGATATGTGGTTGATAAATATTTTTTACCATTGTGTTAGCTGCCTTTTCACCCTTTTTAAAAAGTCTTTTGAGGTGAAAAAGTTGTGAAATTTGAAGATGTCTCACTTATCTATGTTTTTTGTTGTTGTGCTTTGGGTGTAACATGTCAGCAGGGAATAGTGAAAATTTACTTCTTACTTTCCTTTCTGTGTGACTTTTATTTCCTTGTCTAACCTAGTTTCTCTAGTTATAACTTCCAGCACAATATTGAATAATGATGGTGACAATGGGCATTATTGTCTTGTTCCTGATTTCAGTGGGAAAACTTTCAGTCTTTTGCCATTAGGTAAAATGCTAGTTGTATGTTTTCATATATGCACTTAATCATATTGAGAAAGCTTCCTTCTATTGCAATCTTTTGAAATGTTTTTATCATAAGAGGGTGCTGTATTTCATTAATTGCCTTTTCTGCATAAATAGAGAGTATCATATAATGTTTCTTCTTCAATTTATCAGTGTGGTTTATTACACTAATTGATTTTCTTGTGTTGAACCACGTTTCCAAACCTGGAATAAAACCCACTTGATAATTATAATTATAATTCTTTTAATGTGCTTTTAGATTCTGTTTGCAAGTATTTTGAGGATTTTTGCATTTATATTCATTAAAGATATTGGCCTGTAATTTTCTTATTTTCTAACATTTTTATTGGGTTTCAGTATTGGGGTGATATTGGCTTCATAGAATGAGTTTGAGCAACATCAGTATTGGGTTGTCTTTGAATGATTGTTACAATTCACCTGTGAGGCCACCTGGTCCTGGACTTTTCATCTTTGGGAAGTTTTTGATGAATCTTTAATCCCTTCAATTGTGATTTGTTTGTTGAGGTCTTCTATGTTTTCTAACGTCAGTTTTGGTGTTAATGTGTTTCCAGGAATTTGTCCATCTCATCTGTGTATTCCAGTTTTTTGGCTTACAGTTGTTATAGTATCCTCTTATGATATCTCTTATTTCGGCAGGGTCAGTGATAATGTCCTCCCTCTCATTTATGATTTTATTTGTATTCTCTCTATTTTTCTTTGTCAGTCTAGCTATGAGTTTCTCCAATTGGTTGATCTTCTCAAAGAACCAACTTTTGGTTTTGCTGATTCTCTCATTTATTTTTTCTTGTTTTTTTTTTAATTTTTTGTTTTTGATTTTGCTGTCTGTTTTTGTCTACCATTCCTTTTATTTCTGCTCTGCTCTTTACTATGTCTTTCCTTTGGCTTGGTTTGTGATTAATTTCCTGTTTGTTTGTTTAATAGATCCTCCAGGTGTGCTGTTTGATCTTTGATATTAGCCCTTTCTTCATTTTTTAAATTTTCTTATTGCTTTTTTGAAGAAACATACACCACAAAAAATGTTACATTAAAAAATATGAAGTTCCCATAAACCCCACCCACCACCCACCCACTCCTCCCACATCGATAACTTCTTTCATCATTGTGGCACATTCATTGCATTTGGTGAATACCTTTTGGAGCACTGCTGTACTGCATGGATTATAGTTTACATTGTAGTACACACTCTCCCCCAATACTTTCAGTAGGTTATGGCAGGATATATACTATCCAGCATCTGTACCTGCAATATCATTTAGGACAACTTCAAGTCCAAAAATGTACCCACATCACATCTATTCTTCCCTCTGCTTGCCTTCAGCAACTACCATGGCCACTTTCTCCATATCAATGCTACAGTTTCTTCCATTACTAGTCTCAAGGGTTCTATAGTAGAATACCAGTAAGTCCATGCTAATCCATCTTTTATTGATCCATATTATGAATACTGGGATGTTGATATCCACTCCACTTCCACGCTGAGGGGACTTAAATCCCATATGGTTGATGGATGTGATTCTCCTGCTTGCAGTTGTAGGCACTCTCAGGTCCCTGGTGTAGTGGTTGAACATCTTCACCTCCTTGTTAGCTTACCTGGGTAAATCCAATGAACCAGAGAGTAGGAGCTTCAACTCTGCTGAGGGTCAGGGAACAATGGGCGCATGGCTAGTCCAGAGATTCAAGTCTCCAGAGTATACACCAATCCCAGTGCCAACCACAGGTTCAGTAAAAGTGACAGAAGAGGCATGTATAGAAAGGTCACATCTGAGTCCATCTCAATCACACTCAGGAACACAAATTCCAAAGTAGGGCACAGTGACAAGGCACTGAACTCCAGAGTCATCTGCCATGACTGTAGAACCTGTGTGTCTCTACAGCCATCAGGAGCACCAGTCCCTGGGGTTGCATCTACTTTGGCTGTCTCTGGGATCCTCCTGAGCTGTGTATAAGCATGACCCCTCTGATGACATCATGACTCTCTTCTGAAGACTCTTATCCATATAAACTACATTGTCTTTACCATTTCCAACTTTTATTCAAAGTCTTTTTCTAATTTAATCACGTTAGTGATTGATAATAATCCCTCAGCACCAGGGAGGCTCATCCCCGAGAATCATGTCCCATGCTGGGGGTAAAGGTAATGCATTTACATTCTGAGTTTGGCTTAGAGATTGGCCACATTTGAGCAACATGGAGGCTCTCAGGAGGTAACTATTAGGCACCCTGCAACTCTAGGACTAGTTGAAATTTCTGGCATACAAGCTCATAAGCATAGTCATCAGTATCAAGGGCCCATCATTGGACCATACTTCTTCACTGGTATTTGCCCTTGCATTTGAGGGATTGTTACTGTTCCATTGATGAATGTGACAGAGCTCCCCTGGCTAGGAACTCAGCACTCCCTCAGTTTTCATTTGTAACTGTAACTACTATGAAAATACCAATGAGTATCTGAACATTTTAAATAATCTCTATATATATGCTCTGGATAACTCCCTATCAACAATGCCCCCCCCCATCAATAACACCCTACACTAGTGTTCCTCCTCTGCCAAAATTGAATGCCTATGGTCCAAACTATTTCAAAAATGAAGCTCATTATATTGCCAAATTCAATTAATAGGAAAATGAAATAATGATAGGTTTGAATATTAGAAAGAGAATGCATATTAATTTAGAAAAAATAAAATAAAGTAAAAATAAATTGCGTTATTAAAAAATGAAAAATATCATAAAACTTTGTTTTTGACATTTTGTCTTTCCTAACTCTAATAGGTGTTGCCCTTTATGGACAGTGGCAAGGCAATCTCTTTCATTCCTTCCTCATTGTTTGCATCTTTTTAAAAAATTTTTAATTTTGCTTTCAACATATTTTAGATCACAGTAAGGTCACACATACAATATAGGGAACTTCCGTATATCCAACTTCTCCCCCTTCCCCAGCAATGATCTTTTTACATGTTCATGTTACATTTGCTATAGCTGATGTACAGATATTGAAATATAGCTAACAAACATGGTTCCATTTGGGTTTACCTTATGGTTTATATTTTAGACTGTACAATTTTCTAAATTTTTAATTACGTTATGGATTACATAATGGTTTCAGTTTAGCCTATAAGCTTTTATACTTTTTTCATGAAATTTAACATGTCCTCTATCCATCATTGCACGATCTTCTGGAACACCTGCACTGCTCCCCAGTTACTCGGCTTCCATCTATTCTATTCCTGTCTCCTCCTCTAATCAGGGCCCACTGAACAACCGAGCTTCAGGGCTTGAAGGTCCAGATTCACAGATACTTGCAACAATGTTGAGGGCTTGACATGGTAGACTGTCCTCCCCCATTGGTTACCACCAGTTCTCTCAAGAGACACAATTCCCTCTGTTGCAAAGCATCAGTCCTCCCCAGAATGTGGGTACACCTTCCCATTCGTTGTATGCGTCTCCACCCAATGATATAACAAAGTATGAAAGATGAGTACTCACACTCACACACTTCCTAGAATTCTGCCCCTGTGCCAGATGCACCCCTTAAGCACCTTAAACAGGTAATCATTCCTTCATATATTTTCTAAAGAGTTTTCTCAACACTATAGATTCAACCACATACCTGACAATCTCCCAGGTTCAACTGTGCCACCTAACCCTACCCCCCAATTCCTTGCACCACCTGACCCATCCTCCTACCCCTCACCCCCCTCAAGCCTGCAAAGCTCCACCAAAAAGTATCCCTATGCACCCGCCTTATCCCCTCCTTGCACAAATAATTCCCTCCAATTTATCATATATTTCACCAATATAGGTGTCACTTCACAAACTTCCTCCCCCCTCTAATTTCCTACAAGCCTGTCATCCAGTCTCTATCTCTCTGAGTCAAGTTAGTTTGCTTATTTCATATCAGAGAGGTCATGTAGTATTTGTCTTTCAATTCCTGACTTGCTTCACTCAACCTAATGTCCTCAAGATTCATCCATGTTATCCAATGTGTTTGTACTGTATTCTGTCTTATAGCTGAGCAGTATTCCACTGTATGTATATACCACATTTTTTATCCATTCATTTGCTAATGGGCATTTGGGTTGATTCCAGTTTTTTTCTGACGATAGTGAATAATGTTGGTATGAGCATAGGTGTGCATATATCTGTTTGTGTCCTTGTTTCCACTTCTTCTGTGTATATACCCCACAGTGGGATTGCTGGGTCATAAGGCAAATCTATAGCTATTTTTTTGAAAAACCACCAAACTGTCCTCCAGAATGACTGGATACTTCTGCATTCCCACCAGCAGTGGATGAGTATTACCATTCCTCCACATCCTCTCCAACATTTGTAGTTTTTTTTTTGATAGCCAGCAGTCTTATGAGGATAACATGGAATCTCATGGTAGTTTTCATCTGCATTTACCTAATAGCTAGTGATGTTGAGCATCTTTTCATTGCTTTTTAGCCATATGTATTTCTTCTTTGGTGAAGTGTTTTTCCAAACCTCTTGCCCATTTTTTAAAAAATGGGTTGTTTGCCTTTTTATATTTTATATATAGGAGTTCTTTATATATGCAGGATATTGGTTTCCTATCAGATATATGGTTACTAGATATTTTATGCCATTAGATAGACTCTTTTTTCATTTTATTGATGAACTCCTTAGAGGTGAAAAAGGCTTTAATTTTGAGGAGGTCACATTTTATCTATTTGTTCTTTTGCAGCTCATGCTTGGGTGTGAAGTTCATGAAACCATTTCCTATTTCAAGATCTTATAGATGCTTCCCTACATTGTTTTTCTAGGTCTTTATGGTCTTGGCTCTTATATTTAGATATTTGATCCATCTTAAGTTGATTTTTGTATAAAGTGTGATATGGTAATCCTCTTTCATTCTTTTCATATAGATATCCAGTTCTCCAAACACAGTTTTTTGAGGAGGCCATTCTCTCCCTGTTGTGTGGGCTTGGTGACCTTGTTGAATATCAGATGACTATATATATGAGGATCTTTATCAGAAATCTCAATTTGGTTCCATTGGGCAGTATGTCTAACAGTGTGTAAATACCATGGCATTTTCACAGCTGTAGTTTTGTAATATGTTTTGAAGTCAGGTAGTGTGATTCCTCCAATTTCGTTTTTCTTTTTCATTATGTTTTTGGGTATTCAGGGCCTCTTTCCTTTTCAAATAAATTTCATAGTCTTTCTAGTTCAATAAAAAATGTTGTGCTGATTTTTATTGAGATTGCATTGAATCTGTAGATTAGTTTGACTTGGATAGTCATGTTAATGACATTTAGTCTTCCTATTCATGAAGAGGGGGTATTCTTTTTCTTTTTTACTTTTTTTTAATTCATTTTTAAAAAATATTACATTCAAAAAATATGAGGTCCCTTTCAACCCCACCACCCCCACCCCACCACTCCCCCCACAGCAACACTCTATCCCATCATCATGACACATCCATTGCATTTGGTAAGTACATCTCTGGGCATCGCTGCACCTCATGGTCAACGGTCCACATCACAGCCCATACTCTCCTACGTTCCATCCATTGGGCCCTGGGGGGATCTACAGTGTCCCGTAATTGTCCATAAAGCACCACGCAGGACAACTCCAAGTCCCGAAAACGCCTCCACATCTCATCTCTCCCTCCCATTGCCCACACCCAGCAGCCACCATGGCCACTTTTCCCACACCAATGCCACATTTTCTCTGTGGACCTTGGATTGGTTGTGTCCATTGCACTTCTATGTCAAGAGGGGGCTTAGATTCCACATGGATACTGGATGCAATCCTCCTGCTTTCAGTTGTAGGCACTCTAGGCTCCATGGTGTGGTGGTTGGCATTCTTCAACTCCATGTTAGCTGAGTGAGGTAAGTCCAATAAATCAGAGTGTAGGAGTTGAAGACTGTTGAGGTTCAGGGCCTGGCTATCATATTGTCAGTCCAGAGATTCAAGTCCCCTAGATATATCTTAAACCCTAGCACCAACTACAATTCCCGTAAAGAAGCATGAAAGTCTTGTGAAAAGAGATCCCATCTGAGTCCAGTTCCATCATGCAGAAACACCAGCTCCAAAGAAGGGCCAACTGACATGACAGTGAACCCTATCTGCCATGACCATAGAACCCGTGGGTCTCTTTAGCCCTCAAAAGAACCAATACCTGGGCTTGTATCTACTTTATCTGTCTCTGAGACTCTGCTCAGGTGTGCATAAGGACTATCCTTCTGACAACCTCCAGACTCTTTTTTAGAGACTCATAGCTATATAAACTCATTTCTCCTTTCCATTTCCCCCTTAAATTAGGTCAAACAGCATTTTAAACTCCTGTTATTATATGTAGACAGGGATATTCTGCTGGTTCGTGTTGAACCTTTAATTCAAGGTCATTTTCTAGTTGCATCATCAGCTGGTATTTGGTAGTGATCCCTCGGTGCCAGGGAGGCTCATCCCCGGGTATCATGTCCCAAGCTGGGGGGAAGGCATTGCATTTACATGCTGAGTTTGGCTTCGAGACTGGCCACATTTGAGTAACATGAAGGCTGTCAGGAGGAAACTCCCAGGAATGGTGCTTCTCTAGGCCTTGTTCTTATTTCAGGCGTATAGGCTCACAAGCATAGTCATTAGTATCAGGGGCTCACTGTTGGACCCTCATTCCTTCCTGGTCCTTACCATTGCACCTGGGGGACTGCTGCTGCTCCCCTAGGGACCACAACAGAGCACCCCTGGCCAGGAACCCAGTACCCCCCCAGCTGTTGTTTTTAATTGTTTCCACTATGAATATATCCAAACATTACCATGCACCCTGGACATATGCCCTGTATAACTCCCTGTCAACCATATATCGCCTGTCAATAACATCCCATACCAGTATTCCTCCTCTGCCATTGTTGAACCACTCTGTGATCCAAAACTTCCTGAAAAGTGAAGCCCAATATAATGTCAGGTTCCCTTACTAGTAAAATGGAATATAGTGATGAGTTTAAAGGTTAGATCTAGAATACATATTGATTTGGAAAAATTCTACATCCTATCTTTTTCTTTTCTTTTTTCCTAATTATTGAACTTCTCTTCACAAGAGCCTTAGATCACAGTAATTCATATATACAATATACAGTACTCCCACACATCCACCATAAAACCTTTTCCCTTCCACAGAGATAATCTTATAACTTATTCATATCATATTTACTTAAACTGATGTACAGACTCTGAGACAATAGCTTTCAAACAAAGTGACATCTGTGCTTACATTGTGGTCCATACCTTAGGATATACAGTTTTCTAAATTTTTAGTTATCCTATGTTTTACATTATGGTTTACATTATTAGTCTGTCATCCCCTATATGTTTTGGTGTAATATTCCATGTTTTATATCCATCCTTGTGTACTCTCTTGAAACTCCTCTCTTACCCCCACATTTACCTTGGTTCCATCCATTCAACATCTATTTTCCCCTCCCCTTGGGGCCCACAGCGATAGCCAATCTCCATTTCCAGAGGAGCCACATCCAGAGATACTTGCAACAGTGTTCAGGGCGAGTTGCTAAACTGCCCTAATGCCCTGGGAGCTACCCTTTCTCTCGAGAGATACAGTTCCTTCTATTTGATGGCATTAGCCCTCCCCAGGATGTTGGTCCACCCCCACTCTCACTACTTGGGTCTCTACCCACCCTTGCAAAATGAGCATTCAGACATTCCCCAGGAGTCCGTCCCGCGTCAGACCATCCCCTCCGAGCATCCTAAACAGGTAATGAAGAGGGGGTATTCTTCCATTTTTTAAGCCTTCATTGATTTCCTCAAACCTGTTGTGTAGTTTTCTGTGTATAAGTCTTTTACATCTTTAGTTAAATTTATTCCTAGTTATTTGATTTTTTAATTTACAGTTGTAGATGAAATTTGTTCCTTGATTTCTTCCTCAGATTACTCCTTATTGGTGTACAGAAACGTTACTGATTTTTGTGTATCGATCTTATAACCTGTTACTTTACTGAACTCAATTTTAAGTTCTAGAATCTTTGTGGTACACCTCTCAAGGCTTTCTATGTATAGGATCATATCGTCTGCAAACAGAGAAATTTTGAATTTTTCCTTTCCAATTTGAATGCCTTTTATATCTGCTTTTTGCCTCAGTGCCTGAGCAAGTACTTGTAACACAATGTTAAATAAGAGGGGTGATAGTGGGCATTCTTGTCTTATTCCTGATCATAGAGGGAATGATTGTAGCATTTCACCATTTTAAATGATGTTAACAGTGGGTTTTCATATATAACCTTTATCATGTTCAGAGTGTTTCCTTCTGTTCCTAGCTTTTGTAGTGTTTTTATCAAGAAAGTAAGCTGTATTTTCTCAAATGCTTTTTCTGCATCTATACATATGATTGTGTGATTTTTCCTTTGATCTGTTTATATGATGTATTACAGTAATTGATTTTCTTATTTTGAACCATCTTTACATACCAGGAATGAAATCCATGTGGTCATGGTTTATAATTTATTTTATGTGTTGTTGAATATTATCAAGTAATTTTTGAGGATTTTTGCATCCAGGTACATAAGAGAAATTGGTCTGTAATTTTCCTTTCTTGTGGTGTCTTTGTTAGGCTTTGATGTTATGGTAATGTTAGAATCCTAGAATGAAATCAGCAATGTTCCTTTATTTTGATTTTTGGAAGACTTTAAGCAAGATTTATGTTAGTTTTTTTTTCTGGAACGTTTGCTAGAATTCACCTGTGAAGCCATCTGGTTCAGGGCTCTTCTTAGTTGGGAGGGTTTAATGAGTGATTTTATCTCTTTACTTGGAATAGTTTTCTTTCTTTTTTTTTTTTTTTAGTGGACATCTGATTTATTTTTTAAATGGTAAAGCCACTTTTATAGCTACTGTAGTTCAATTATCTCTAATTTTACACATTTTATGCAAATTCTCATCATCTTAATTGCAAATGAGAGGGAAACTTATTTTTTATTTTTTATTTTTTTATTTTTTGGGGATCTTTTTTTTTCCTTTTTTTTTATTGACTTTGTAATAATATTACATTAAAAATATATATGTGAGGTCCCATTCAACCCCACCTCCCCACCCCCCACCCCCCCTCTCCCCCTCCCAACAACTCTCGTTCCCATCATCATGACACATCCATTGCATTTGGTAAGTACATCTTTGGGCAACTCTGCACCTCATAGACAATGGTTCACATCATGGCCCATACTCTCCTCCATTCCATCCAGTGGGCCCTGTGAGGATTTACAATGTCCGGTGATTATCTCTGAAGCACCATCCAGGGCAGCTCCATGTCCTAAAGACGCCTCCACCTCTCATCTCTTCCTGCCTTTCCCCATACCCATCGTCCACCATGTCCACTTTTCCCAATCCAATGCCAGCTCTTCTATGTGGACATTGGATTGGTTGTGTCCATTGCACCTCTATGTCAAGAGGAGGCTCAGATTCCACATGGATGCTGGATGCAATCCTCCCATTTTCAGTTGTAATCACTCTAGGCTCCATGGTGTGGTGGTTGTCCTTCTTCAACTCCATCTTAGCTGAGTGTGGTAAGTCCAATAGATCAGATTGTGGAATAGTTTTCTTGAGAACATCAATTTCTTCTTCTTCTTTAGTCAATGTAGGCTACTTATGTGTTTGTAGGAATTTGTCCTTTTCCTCTAAATTTCCCTTCTTGTTGGAATAAAGTTTTTCTAAGTTTCATCTTTTGATAGTCTATATATCCGTGGGGTCAGTGTTGATATCCCCCTTCTAATTTCTTATTTTGTGTATTTGCATCTTCTCTCTTTTTTCTTTGTTAGTCTCGCTAAGGATTTGTCAATTTTAGTGAACTTCTCAAGGAACCAACTCTTGGTTTTGGTTATTTTTTCAATTGCTTTCTTATTCTCTATTTCATTTAGTTCTGCTCTCATCTTTGTTGCTTCTTTTTTTCTTCTTTCTTTGGGTTAGTTTGTGTTTTTTTATGAAATCCTCCAATTGTGCAATTAGGTATTCAATTTTAATTCTTTCTTCTTTTTTATGTATGAATTTATGACTATGAATTTCCATCCAGTACAGCTCTTGCTGCATCCCATATGTTTTGATATGTTGTGTTATCATTTTCATTAATTTCAAGGTAGTTACTGATTTATTTTGAGATTTCCTCTTTGGCCCAATCTTTGTCTAAGAGTTTGTTGTTTAACTTCCAAATCTTGTTGCCAAATCTTGGTCTCTGGCCCTTGCATATTTCCAGCTTCATTCCACTGTGGCCAGAGAAATCATACTGTATGATTTCAATCTTTCTGAATTCATTGAGACATTCTCTGTTGCCTAGCATGTGGTCATGGTCTATTTTGTAAAATGATCCATATGTGCTTGAGAAGAAAGTATATCTGGCTGTATTTGGGTGTAATGTCCTGTACATGTCTATTAAGTCCAGCTCCTCTAATAGATTGTTCAAAGCCTTTGTTTCTTTATTGAGTGTCTGTTGAAATGTTCTGTCCAATGGTGATAGTGGTGTCTTAAAATCCCCCACTATAATTGTAGAGACATCTATTCTTTCACTTAGTTCTTTCAGTGATGACCTCATGTATTTGGAGGTGCCCTGCTTAGGAGCATAAATGTTTATGGTTGTTGAAAGATTATCCCTTCCACTAATATGTAGTGTCCATCTTTGTCTCTCTTAATAGTTTTGTACTTAAAGTCTGTTTTGTCAGATATTAATATAGCTTCTCCTGCCATATTTGGTTTTTATCTGCCTGTCATATTATTTTCCACTTGTTCACTCTCAACCTCCTTGAATCCCTGATGTTTTTCTTGTAGACAGCATGTAGATGGGACATATTTCCTTATCAATTCTTCCAATCCATTTCTCTTGACAGGTGAGTTTAGTCCATTGACATTCAGTATTATTACTCTCAAGGAATTACTCACATTAGTCATATTTTCTTTGTATTGTTGTTTCTCAAATTTTTTTCTCTTTTTTCTTTTTAGTTGTTCTTACACTCTCCTCCAACTCTGTCTCTCATGTTAGTTTCTTTTCTCCATAAGAACTCCCTTTAGTATTCTTGAAGTGCAGTTTTCTTGTTGGCATACTCTCTTAGTTTCTGTTTTTCTGTGAATATTTTGAACTCTATCATTTTTTAATGCCAGGTTTGCTTGATAGAGTATTCTTGGTTGGAAATATTTTCCATTTAGTACCTTGACTATATCATACCACTGTCTTCTTGCCTCCATGGTTTCAGATTAGAAATCAGCACCTAATCTTATGGAGCCTCTTTTGTATGTGATGGTTCTCTTTTCTCTTACTGCTTTCAGTATTTTCTCTTTGTCTTGAGCATTGGATAATTTGACAAATATATGTCTTGGGGCAGGCCTGTTGGGTTTTATGGTGTTTGAGGTGCATTCTTCTTCCTGGATATTTACATCCATTTCCCTCAATAGGTTTGGGAAGTTTTCAGCCATTATTTCCTCCAAAACCCCTTCTGTCCCCTTTCCTTTCTCTTCTTTTTCTGGAATGCCTATAATAGAGGTTTTAGAAATAAAAATTCAGAAAAAACTGGGGCTAAACAAAGAGAGGTGGAATGTAAGCGACATCATAGAAGATGGAAGCTAGAAAGATGTAAACAAAAGGGGTAGCTTCGGTAGTCAAAATCAGTACACACTGAAAAGAAGAAATCAAGGATGAGGAAGCACAGCAACTAAGATACACTGCTTGCAGCACCTAATAGAACAAATGAAAAAAGAAGAAAAAAAGGGAAAAAAAGAAAAAAGAAAGCAAGAAAAAAGGCATTACATTGGGGGTATAAACAGTAAGGAAAGACAAGAAAACAAACAAAAACTACCAGACAAGACCTCAAGCAATTAGATAAACTGCTTAGGAGTCTATCCATCCCCCTTTCTCCCTTCCTCAGTTCCCTCTCTCTTAGGGAAGAAGGAAAGCTGTGTGAGGGCTCCCCATGCAGATTCTAATGGGACCCTATTGAACCAACTCTCCACAGAAAATTATGACTCTTAGTGTCTTTGAGAGAGAGCACCCACACCTTGCAAAGGAACCCTAAATATGCTTTTGGAAGCCTACAAAGAACATCTTACTCTCCCACACCCTTAGGTGTGTTATGGAGGGCTAATTGTCTGACTCCAGTTTCTCTCTGACCAAGTTTCTGTATCCCAGGGCCTTTAGATATATTGGGTTCTTTCAGCAGATTCACCTCTCCTCTCTTCTTAGCCTCTCCCCAAGCATGCTGGTATGTTCCTCTAAGCTTGAAAAAAGTGGGGACCAGACAATTGACCATGTACTCCTTGGGCCCCTCTTCACCCCTTACCAGAACACCCCCAGTCTCCGAGTTTGTCCAAGACTGGAGGGCTAGGGGAATGCCAGAGTTTGGAAAGAGCTGGGTTTGGCGAACGCAGGCTTGGGAGAATGCAGGCTCAGGATATGTGGATTTGGGGAATTTGGGTTACAGGGAATGGGGTGTTTGGGAAACACGAGGTTCAGGGAAACAGGTTTTGGAATCACAAGTTTGGGGAACATGGGTCTCAAGAACACTGCTGTGTGACCAGAGGTGTTCAAGGAATGCTGCAGCTCTCAGTCCTTGGAGAATGGTTTAGCCTTCCCACAGCTTCAGGCTCCAGTGTCAGAAACCCACAGTTTTACTTTGAACAAGCACTCATTTTGTAGCACTCTCTCCGGTTTGATGCCCAGATACCTCCTGCTTTGTATGTTCCTGAAACTGCTCACTTGGGCAGGATTCTGTCACCACTCAGCTGTATTTTTGCAGGAGAGATGATGAGGGTGCACTCACTCAAACTCCATCTCCCACCACCTCCACATATCTCTTCATTTTTAATGAAAGCATTGAGGGCTATAAATTTCCTTTTCAGAACTGCCTTTGCTGTTTCCTATAGGTTTTGATACTGCACTCATTTTTATTCATTTCATGATGTTTGCTGAATTCTCTTGCAATTTCTCTTTTGACTCCCTTATTATTTGAGTGAGCTGTTTAATGTCCATATATTTATAAATTTCCCCCTCCCTTCTCTGTCCATTATTGATTTCTAACTTCATTCCATTATGATCAGAGAAAGTGTTTCATATAATTTCAGTCTTTTTAAATTTATTGAAATCTGTCTTGTGACCCAATATATGGTCTATCTTAGAGAAGGAGCCATGAACACTTGAAAAGAATGCATATTCTGCTGTTTTCTGTTGCAATGCTTTATAGTTGTATGTTAGGTCTAGTTCATTTATAACAATATTCAAGGTTTCTGTTTAATTTATCCTCTGTCCAGATTTTCTTACCAATATTGAGAGTGGTGTATTGGAATCTCCAACTATCATAGTAGAGACTTCTATTTCTTCTTTCACCTTTGTCAGTGTGTGCCTTATGTATCTTGAAACACTGAATTTATGTACATAAATATTTAGTATAGTTATTTCTTCATGGTGAATTGTCCCTCTTATTAATATATAATGCCCCTCATCATTCCTTAAAACAGTTTTCCATTTAAAATGTATTTTTTCTCATATCAGCATCATTATTCCAGCACTTTTTTGGTTGATATTTGCATGAAATATATTTTTCCAATCTTTCACTTTTAACTTGTGTTCTTAAATCTGAAATGAGTCTTCTGTATAAAACATAGATTCATTATATTTTTTAAATCCATACTATCAGTCAATGACTTGAATTGGGAAGTTCAAACCATCAACTTGCAAAGTTGCAACTGTAAAGGCATTAATTACTTCATCTATTTTGACCTTTGACTTTCTATCATCATATCATACTATTATCTATCTTTTTCACCTTTAAATTACCTTTTCTAATAATCTTTCTTTCTACACTTTTCTCCATGTCTCTTGCACTTGTTTTATCCATTCAGGCTGCAGCACTCCCTTTAGTATCTTTTGTAATTCTGGTCTTTTGTTAACATATACTATAAGTTTTTGTTTGTCTGTGAAGACTTCGAACTCGCCCTCATTTTTGAAGGACAGCTTTGCCAGATACAGAATTCTTGGCTGGCAGTTTTTCTCTATTAGTACTTTAAATACATCATACCATTTTATTCTTTACTCTATGGTTTCTGGTGAGAAGTCAGCAATGAATCGTATTGAGTTTCCCTTGCATGTGATGCTTTGCTTTTCTCTTTTTGTTTTCAGAATTTTCTCCTTACCTCTGATATTTGTCTTTCAGAATAGTAGGTACCTAGGGGTAGTTCTATTTGGGTTTTTACTGTTTGGGGTGTGTTTTCCTTCCTGGATATTGGTATTTATGTCTTTCCTATTGTTTGGCAATTTTTCAGTTATTATTCTCTCAAATATTCTTTCAGCGTTTTTTCCATTTAGTTCTTCTTTTCTGACACCATTAATGCAAAGGATTTTGCATTTCATGTTGTCATTCAATTCCCTGGGAACATGTTTCATTTTTTCCATTCCCTTTTCTTTCTGTTCTCCTGTATTTTCAAGTTCAGATGTCCTGTCTATGAAATCACTATTCCTTTCCTCAAGCATTTCAGATCTGCTCTTATATGTCTCAATTTTATTTTTAATCTCATCATTGTGTCTTTAATTCCCACAAGCCCTGTTACTTTTCTTTGCAGGCTTTTAAATTGTTCTTTATGCTCATCCAGTGTCTTCTTAATAGCTTTTAACTCTTTAGTCATATTTTCTTTTAATTCTTTAAGTTGATATTGGGAAGTTATATGATTTTCATTGATTAATTGTCTTAAATCCTGTATCTCTTAAGGATATTTGGTTTGTTCCTTTGGCTGGGAGCCATTTATTCTTGTTTCCTAATAAGGCCTTGCAAATTTTTGCTGGTGTCTAGGCATCTGGATATGTTGGTGAAATTACTCTCATGGCCAATTTCTCTCTTTTGCCTATTATGTTTTTACAGATCTTCTTTGATATTTGGTTCAACTTATCATAAGTCTTTAAATTGTCCAGCTTATGTTATGAAATTAATTTAGGGATTCACTATTATGGTGAAAATTTTCTCCCAGAAGTTATAGGAGACCCAAGTGAAGTTGTTGTCCATGCAATTCCACACTATCCAGCAGATGGCCCTCAATGGCATACCTTTCCCAGGAATTGTATCACCATTTTCGTTTTTATGGTCTAAACTGAGCAGAGATTCAAAGTGGGCTCCACTGGCGTAATTCACTGAATAAAAGCCCCTTGACCCTCCCTCCCTTTTCCCTTGAAACAGCTTACAGAGAGGAAGACATCTGCTCCTCTTTCAGTCAGCTGTCATGCACCAGGAGCTTTAGCCCTGCTAAATATCTTGGAGGTAGGAGATGGGAGCCCTTCCCAGCCATTGCCAGAGCTTGGTAACTCATGCTTGTTGTTTTGATTTCTTCTTTTCTCTATCGCTCACCCTCCTGGGCATTGTGAAGCACTGTCCTGGTCTGCTGAACCTCAATGCAAGGCCTCAGACAGCTTTTGGCTTTCTCCATTGTTTTTGTGAGAGACCTAGGCATTGTCTGCCTATGCCATGACATCATCCCATAATTATTGTTTGCTAGTTTTTCTCATTTTCTTTAGGAGGCATCAGGAGCTGAACCTGGGACATTCTTTTGGCAGACAGTGCTCAACTGCTTGAGTCACACACACTGTTTTATAATGTGGCACATTAAGAAAATTGTTAAAACAATTTTTTCCTTTATCATCTTAGTGTCCATGTAAATCAGTAATTTGTAGTAACTGAGTACCTAGTAAAATCACAGTGATGGTACGGACTGGTTTCTTTTGACCCAAGATGGATTGCTAGCAGACCCTGGAATCTCGCCCCACCTCTGGTAAGAGGGAAGTGGGGGAGACCTGCAAAAGACTCTGGGACATTAGTAGCTATTGGCCCTCATGGGCTGAATTGATGGACACCTGTGTCTTTATCCCCACACCCAATAGTACAGGAGGGGGCAGTGCTTCCTCAGCCTCTCTTAGCAACTGCAGTCACTTTAGACACAAAAAGACTAGATTTTAGGGTACTCCTGTAACACCATCCCTGCCCATGACAGTGCAAGAACAGCGATAGTGTTTCCTCAGCTTCTCTGGGCATCTGCAGGCACTAACACCCCATATGGACTAGATTTTTGGACATATCTGTGGCTCCATCACTGTCCCCACCAGGGCAGGAGGAGGGGCAGTACCTGCTCAGCTTCTCCAGGCAACTGCAGGTGCTTTCAACCTACATAGACTAGACTGGTGGGCAAACATATGGCTGATTCCCCACTCCTAATAGGTCAGAACAGGGAGGTGTTTCCTCAGCTTCTTGAAGTAATTACAGTCACTTTTAGTCCATATGAACTAGATTGTTTGTGTGGCTTCGTCTCTGCCCTGTCAGGGATAATGCTTCCTTCCCATCTGTGGCCAACTGCAAGTGCTTTCAGCCCATATAGAGTAGACTGTCAGACATACCTGTGGCTCCATCTCCAAAAGGCAAGAGGGATAGTGCTCCCTCAGCCTCTCTGGTCAACTGCAGCTGCTTTCAGGCCATGTAGACTATACTGTTGGACATACCTGTGGCTCTATCCCATACCTGTCAGGGCAGGAAGCAGGATTGTGCTCTGAGGCTTTCCTCACAAAGTCAGCTGCTTGCAAGTTGCATGGGCTAGATTATTGGACGCAGTTGTCACTCCATCCCCAAACCAGGCAGGGGAAGAGGGGGCTGGAGCTTTTTCAGTGCAATTATGGTACAGTTTTTACTCAAATAACTTAGCTTACTACCCTCAATGATGGCTCCATCAATGCCCCAGGCAGAGGAGGAAAACCCTAGACTAAAGAGAGAAACTGAGTCCAGAATAAATACATCAATTATATCAGATGCCAAGACACCAAGAAAAACTTATTAAAAGCATAGCAAGAAACAGGAAAACATGTCCCAGTCGAAGGAAAAAAAAATAAACTCCAGATGGCATAAAATAATTGAGAACAACTAATATCAGGAGTTCAAATAAATATCCTTAATAAATTCAATTAGATGGCTAAAGAAATTAAGGATATTAAGAACACACTAGGAGAGCACAAAGAAGAATTGGAATGTATACAGATAAAAACATCAGATCTTATGAAAGTGAAAGAAAGGTATAATCAATGAAATTAAAAATACACTAGAGGCATATAACAGCAGATTTGAGGAGGTAAAAGAAAGGATCAATGAGCTAGAAGACATGGCCTATGAAAGCAACAGACAAAAGAACAGATAAAGAAAAGAATGGAAAATAATTGAACAATTGAACAGGGTCTTATTGAAATACATGATGGCAAGAGATGTGAAAACATATGTTACATGGGTGTCCAGGAAGGATAAGAGAAGTGAAAAGAGGCAAAAGGTATATTTGAAGGAATAATGGTAGAAAATTTCCCTACCTTATTGAAAGACATAGATACTCATGTCCAATAAGCAAAGTATTCCCATCTCAATAAATCCCAAAAGACTTACTCCTGGACACATACTAATCATGATATCAAATGCTGAAGACAGAGAGAATTCTGAAAGCAGCAAGAGAAAAGTGAAGCATCACGTACTAGGGATACCCAATAAGATTAAGTGTCGATTTCTTTTTCCTTGAAAGAGAAAGTTTAGGGCAAGAGAAAGCAAAAGATGTAAGATGAGAAAAATGTTAGTAGCAATAATAATAGTAAAAGGTAGTAGAAGAACCGTATAAAATGTATCAAAATGAATAATTAACTCATGTAAGAAGTGCAGAGTAATAAGAATTAAAAAATATGATACAAATAATGAGATGGAAAACCAAATAGAGAACAATATCTATAATGAATTAAGTGGCCAGAATGATAAGAAGAGAAGGAAAGAGATAATAAAGACAAATAGATAAAAAGTTAAAAAAGAAAAAGAAAACAGAGAATGGAGTAGATAGAAATAAAACCAAGAAGTGAAGACAAAAAAAAGAGAGATGGAATGTAAGAACCAAAACAGAAAGCAGAAGATAGGAAGATGAAGAAAGTAAAAAAATAATAGCATAGTTAGACAAAATTGGTATACAAAAAATGGGGAAACAAAGGAAGTTGGAAACACTGCAAATAAGAAACAGGACAACAGCACCTAATTTTAAAAAATCACAGTGGGGAGAGAGAGGGGAAAAAGAGAACACAAAGCAAACAGTAAAGCAAGCAATCAAACCAAAATTTCAGAAAAACAGCCTTTTCTATTAGGCCACTGAGGGGCTTCTCAAGCTGCCAGTGTTCAGCAATCAGTTTCCCTGCAGCTTGCACTCTGCAGGTTTTGAATCAGGTTTTAGTGAGCAAAGTAAGTTAAATTTCTTAAAAAAGAACTTTTTTAAAAGAAAATTAAGAGACCCAGGAGAAGTTAATACAAAAATACTGTCTATATGTCCCTGTCCTAAAGCATCAGATGGTTTTTTGATAACCCAGCAGATCACTACTCTCAGGAGAGTCAGGAATTTAGCTAGGGATCTTGTATATTCTAAGTGGAGACTTCTCAACTGAGCTGTTTTTTCTTCTTGGGTCAGTTAACTAAAGAGCTAGCCAGTCACTTTACCTAGAGCAAGTATGACTCTTTGCAGTTGGGTAGATTCCTGCTGATTAGGATTCTATCTGTCCTTTCCCCTTTCTACTCTTATCGCTTACTCTCCCAGGGCAGCAGGATGCAATAATCTGTGTTTGGATCCCCCTTTACCTCTTCTGTTCAGGTTGAGTCCCCTTCTGAATTTCAAATGGGGCCTTAGTATCCAAACTCACTGCAGAGAAAAGACTCTCAAACCTCTTTTAGAACTCCACCTCCTCCCTGGGGACCATAAATAGGCCCTTGAATGAAATGTTATTAAGAACTTCCTATACCTGTTTCCATTAAGAGAATGGGAATTTGATAGTTTTCAGCACAGGACCAGTCAAATGCCTGGCTCCACCCTCTCCCAGCCAAAGTTTCTCTCTCCTAGGTCAGGGAGGTAAATCAGGCTGCTTGAGCAGATTCACCTCTTCTTCTTCCTAGAGCCACATCTTGCCAGCTGGTATGCTACCTTTAGTTCAAAGGCGGTACAGGTAACCAAACCTACAGAAAGGAAACCCATCTCCAACCTTTGCCAGAACTCTCTTTCTTCTTTAGAACACTGTCCTGCTTGGTGGCTGGTGGAAGTCAGGGAGGTTACAGTGAATTTTTGGCTAGAGGGTGGGGCTTAGTCACTCACAGTTTCTAGCCACTGGGGTGAGAATCTCATGGTTTTCCCTTGGGCTTTTTCTTTTTTTTCTGTTCCCTCCAGATCAATGCCCTGAAGCCTCCTGCTTTGTAGGTTCCCAAAACAGCTCTCTCAGGCAGGATCTTGCCCCTTCTTAGCTGCTTTTTGTTAGAGAGGTGGTGAATGCCCACTTAAACTGACGCCATTTTCAAGCTTGTCTCATTTAAGTAGTCAAAAGAGAGGCAGGGAACTATTAGTGGAACTTGACCAGATCTACCATTCTCAGAAAAGAAACAGAGAAGCCCTTTTTGTTTCACTTTCCTAGTTGGCCAGCAGATGGCATTCCTTGTAAAACCCTTCCATGGAGATGAATCCTTCAATTTCCACTACCTCTTTTTTTTTTTTTACATTACTCATCTTTATTATTTTTAATTAAAAATATTTAAATTACATACATGCTTCATAAAAAGAATAGGGGATTCCCACATGCCCAGCTCCCCACACCACCCACATTTACCCACATTAACAACATCCTTCATTAGTATGGTTCATTCATTGCAATTGTTGAACATATTGTGGAGCACTGCCACTAAGCATGGAGTATAGTTTACATTGTAGTTTACACTCTCTCCCACACAATTCTGTAGGTTATGGCAAGGAAATTAATGGCCTGTATCTATCAATGAAACTACTTCCTCTAAACCAATGAGTTTTGGTAGTTACATTCACTGGAGAGAAACCACACTCAGCCCTCTGCTGTACCCTCTCTCTTCCCATGGGGGGATATGTATTTTACCCTCTCAGCCACAGATTATATCAAGGATGTTCACCTTGGGGGTGGGGAAAGAATGGCATTCCTATCCATAGGAGTATCAACTCATGGTTTTCCCTTTGATCTTTCCATCTGTCTGACCCCAGTCCCTCCTGGATGATTGTAAGCAGCACTCTCCTGATCTGCAGTTCCCCAAAGTGGTCTTTCCGATTACTTCTATGCCTTCTTCTCTAATTTCAAGAGCACTTCACCATGCCTGATATGCTCTGACACTATCTTGGATTCTTAACTCCAAGAAGCATTTTGTCATATTATTTATTAAGTGTAGGTACTGGGTCAATAACTATTCACCTTTAAGGTTATGGGATAAGGCTCAGCTCCCACTAAAACAATGGAGAAAGAGCCAGGGGCTGCCTTGAGGACCTAATTCGGGTGCAGCATACCAAGACACTACTTCAAAAATCCCAGGAGAATGAGGGACAGAACGATGAAGAAGCTGAAACAACAAACTGTGAGTTATCAAACCTCCTGGCCACTGGAAGGGACTCCCCACACCCACCCCCAGATACTGAGTGAGGGTAAAACTTCTGGTGAATTGCATCTAACTGAGAAGAAAGCAGACATATTACTCCTTGCCAGCTGCTTTGGGATATATATAGAACAGGAAGGTGCTCTGAGTCATCTAGGAGGGTACTGGAAAGAAACCAAAGGAAAACCATGAGTTGCTCACTCCTGTGGTTGTAAGTGACACATATACCCCACCTTCAGGACAAATAGCCTAGGTGGAACCACTGGGAGGAAGAGGGGTCTGTAAGGTTGGACAAAGTGTTTCTTTGCAGTCAGTTTGGCCAGCTGAGTCCCCTTTTAATCTTGTAAGGGATCCCAAATGGACAGGGAGATGGGAAGGGGATATTCTCAGGCAGGCTGTGAACCTAGATGCCCAGGTAAGGAGAGAAATTAAATTAGAGAGGAGGCATGGACAGGCAGGTACATAATAAGCAGGACTCTGGCAAACTGCAAGGCATCTAACTTGCCCAAGGGAATGGGGTGGATAACCTTCTGAAAGGTTAATCAACCTAAGGAGACTGTTTAGCACACTCAAGAATTCCTGCCTTGCATATACAAGTCTCTCGATCAATTCCCACCTCTGCTTAGAGAAGTCATCCACTGGGTTACTGGGCATTCAGCTGAAGCTTTATGACAAGGAAAATATAGACATTCTTTTAGTATTAGCTATTCTTGGATCTCTTGTTTTTTTTTAAAAAAGTTTATTTTTATTTTCCTTATGTTACTGATTAAAAATCAGTTCAAAACCTGCAGAGTGCATGCTACAAGGTGACTGATTGATGATCACTAGCAGCCTGAGAAGATCCTTAGGAGTCTAAGAAGGAAACCTGTTTTTCTGTGTTTATTTTTGCTTTTTTGTCCTTTTTTCGCTCTTTCTCCTTTTTTTTTTTTTTATTTTTTTATTTTTTTTATTTTTTTATTTTTTATTGACTTTGTAATAATATTACATTAAAAATATATATGTGAGGTCCCATTCAACCC
Organism: Dasypus novemcinctus; assembly: GCF_030445035.2. Taxonomy (NCBI): domain Eukaryota; kingdom Metazoa; phylum Chordata; class Mammalia; order Cingulata; family Dasypodidae; genus Dasypus; species Dasypus novemcinctus. The sequence continues at coordinate 126,074,888 of NC_080704.1, forward strand.
CACCCCCCCACCCCCCCTCTCCCCCCCCCCCAACAACACTCGTTCCCATCATCATGACACATCCATTGGATTTGGTAAGTACATCTTTGGGCACCTCTGCACCTCATATACATTGGTTCACATCATGGCCCATACTCTCCTCTATTCCATCATGTAGGCCCTGTGAGGATTTACAATGTCCGGTGATTACCTCTGAAGCACCATCCAGGGCAGCTCCATGTCCCTAAGACGCCTCCACCTCTCATCTCTTCCTGCCTTTCCCCATACCCTTTGTCCATTATGTCCACTTTTCCCAATCCAATGCCACCTCTTCTATGTGGACACTGGATTGGTTGTGTCCATTGCACCTTTATGTCAAGAGGAGGCTCAGATTCCACCTGGATGCTGGATGCAATCCTCCCATTTTCAGTTGTAATCACTCTAGGCTCCATGGTGTGGTGGTTGTCCTTCTTCACCTCCATCTTAGCTGAGTGTGGTAAGTCCAATAAATCAGATTGTAGGTGCTGGAGTCTGTTGAGGCTCAGGATCTGGCTATCACATTGTCAGTCCAGAGATTCAATCCCCTAAATATATCTTAAACCCCAACATTAACTGCACCTCCAGCACATTAGCATGAAAGTCTTATGAAGGGAGATCCCATCTGAGTCGAGATTCATCACACATAAACACCATTTCCAAAGAGGGGCCATCTGCCCTGGTAGTTAACCCCATCGGCCATGACCATAACTCCCATGGGTCTCTTTAGCCCTCAAAGGAACCAATATCTGGGGGTTGTATCTGCTTTATCTGTCTCTCTGACTCTGCTCAGTTGTGCATGAGGGCAAACCTTCTGCCAGCCTCCAGACTCTTTTTTAGAAACTCGTATCCATATAAACTCATTTCTCCTTTCCATTTCCCCCTTACTTTAGGTCAAACAGCATTTTAAAGTCATGGTATTTTATGTAGACATGGATATTCTGCTGATCCGCATTGAACCTTCCGTATAAGGTCATTTTCCAGTTGCATCATCAGTTGGTAGTTGATAGTGGTCCCTCGTTGCCAGGGAGGCTCATCCCCGGGTGTCATGTCCCACGCTGGGGGGAAAGCATTGCATTTACATGCTGAGTTTGGCTTCGAGACTGGCCACATTTGAGTAACATGAAGGCTGACAGAAGGAAATTCCCAGGCACAAAGTTGCTCTAGGCCTTGTTATTATTTTGGGTTTATCAGCTCACAAGCATAGTCATTAGTATCAGGGGCTCACTGTTGAACCCTCACTCCCTCCCGGTCCCCACCACTGTACCTGGGAGACTGTCGCTGCTCCCCTAGGGACCACGACAGAGCACCACTGGCCAGGAACCCAGTACCCCCCCTACTGTGGTTTTTAATTGTTACCACTATGAGTATATCCAAACATTACCATGCACCCTGGACATATGTTCTGTACAGCTCCCTGTCAGTCATATATCACCTGTCATTGGTATCCCATACCAGTATCCCTCCATTGCCATTGTTGAAACACTCTGTGATCCAGAACTCCCCGAAATTTGAAGCCCAATATAATGTCATGGTCCCTTACTAGGGAATGGCATATAGCGATGAGTTTAAAGGATAGATAAAGAACTTGGATAAAGTTAGATAAAGAACTTAGATAAAGAATGTTGACTTGAAAAAATTCCACATCCTATTTTTTTCTTTTTTTCCCCCCCCCCCCCCCTAATTATTCAGCTTTTCTTCACAGGAGTCCTAGACCACAGCAATGTATATATATAATATACAGCACTCCCACACATCCACCAGAAAACCTTTTCCCTTCCACAGTGATACTCTTACGCCCTATTCATATCATATTTACTTAAAGTGATGTACAGAGTCTGAGACATTAGCTTTCTAACAAGGTGACATCTGTGTTTACATTATGGTGCATACTTTAGGATACACAGTTCTTTACATTTTTAGTTATCCTATGTTTTACATTATGGTTTACATTATCAGTCTGTCATCTCCTATATGTTATGGTGTAATATTACATGTTTTATATCCATCCTTGTGTACTCTCAAGAAACTCCTCTCTTACCCCCCATTTACTTTGGTTCCACACATTTAACGTCCATTTTCCCTTCCACCTTGGTGCCCTCAGTGATAGCCAACCTCCGTTTCCTGAGGAGCCACTTCCAGAGATAGATGGAATAGTGTTCAGGGCCTAACTTGCTCAACTGCCCCAATGCCCTGGGAGCCACCCTTTCTCTCGAGGGATACAGTTCCCTCTATTGGATGGCATTAGTCCTCCCCAGGATGTGGGTCCACCCCCACTCTCACTACTTGGGTTTCTACCCCATGGTGTCACCCACTCTGGCAGAATGAGCATTTAGACATTCCCCAGGAGCCCGTCCTGCATCAGACCCTCCCCTCCGAGCATTCTAAACAGGTAACCCTCTTTATTATATTTTGATATGATTTTCTCGGCATTTTACTCTCCACCAACACCTGACCCTCTCCTGGTTCGTATGCTACCCCTCCCTCCCCCCACTTTTGGGCAACGTTACCCACCCGTCCCTCCCCAGCCACCCTCAAACCCGCAAAGCCCCAAGCAAAGGCAACCCCTTGCCCCCCTTTTATCTCTTCTTTGTGTTCATACTTACCACCATCTCGTCTTAAATTCCACCCCTGCAGACATCGGCTCATATCCTTCCTCCACCCTCCGATTTCCTGCAAGCCTATCGTTCAGTCTCTTGCTATCTAGGGCAGCTTGTTTATTTCATATCATTGAGGTCATGTAGTATTTGTCCTTCAATGTCTGGGTTGCTTCACTCAACATAAGGTTCTCAAGATTCATCCATGTTATCACATGTGTTTGTAGTGTGTTTGTTCTTACAGCCGAGTAGTATTCCATTGTGTGTATATACCACATTTTATTGATCCACTCGTCTGTTGATGGGCATTTGGGTTGATTCCAACTTTTGGCAATAGTGAACAATGCTGCTATGAACATTGGTGTACATATATTGGTTTGTGTTCTTGTTTTCAGTTCTGCTGGGTATATTCCCAGCAGTGGTATTGCTGGGTCATATGGCAAATCTATGGCTAGTTTTTTGAGAAACCGCCATACTGTTCTCCAGAATGGTTGGATCCTTCTGCATTCCCACCAGCAGTGGATGAGTGTTCCCCTTCCTTCACATCCTCTCCAGCACTTGTATTCTTCTGTTTTTTTCATAGCTGCCAATCTTATGGGTGTAAGATGGTATCTCATTGTGGTTTTGATTTGCATTTCCCTGATAGCTAGAGATTTGGAACATTTTTTCATGTGCTTTCTTGCCATTTGTATTTCTTCTTCGGAGAAGTGTCTGTTTAAGTCTTTTTCCCATTTTTTAAATGGATTGTTTATCTTTTTATTTTCAAGATGTAGGAGTTCTTTATATATGCAAGTTATAAGTTTCTTATCAGATATATGATTGCCAAATATTTTCTCCCACTGTGTGGGCTCCCTTTTTACTTTCTTGACAAACTCCTTTGAGGTGCAGAAGGCTTTAATTTTGAGGAAGTCCCATTTATCTATTAGTTCTTTTGCTGCTCGTGCTTTTGGTGAGATATTCATAAATCCATTACCTATTACAAGGTCCTGTAGATGTTTCCCTACACTGCTTTCTAAGGTTTTTATGGTCTTGGCTTTTATATTTAGGTCTTTGATCCATCTTGAGTTGATCTTTGTATAAGGTGTGAGATGGTAATCCTCTTTCATTCTTCTACATATGGCTATCCAGTTCTCCAGACACCATTTGTTGAATAGGCCACTCTCTCCCAGTTGAGAGGGTTTGGTGGCTTTATCGAATATTATGTGGTTGTATATGTGAGGTTCTATATCAGAGCTTTCAATTCGATTCCATTGGTCTATATGTCTCTCCTTATGCCAATACCATGCTGTTTTCACCACCGTAGCTTTATAGTATCTTTTGAAGTCAGGTAGTGTGATTCCTCCAATTTCGTTTTTCTTTTTCAGTATGTCTTTGGCTATTCGGGGTCTCTTTCCTTTCCAAATAAATTTCATAGTTAGTTTTTCTAGTTCCTTAAAGAAGGCTGCGTTGATTTTTATTGGGATTGCATTGAATGTGTATATCAATTTTGGTAGGATAGACATCTTAATAATGTTCAGTCTTCCTATCCATGAACAAGGAATAGTCTTCCATTTATTTAGGTCTTCTTTGATTTCCTTGAACAATCTTGTATAGTTCTCAGTGTATAAGTTCTTTACCTCTTTAGTTAAATTTATTCCTAAGTATTTGATTTTTTTATTTACTATTGTGAATGGTATTTGTTTCTTGATTTCCTCCTGATCTTGCTCATTATTGGTGTACAGAAATGCTACTGATTTTTGCGCATTGATCTTATAACCTGCGACTTTACTAAACTCATTTATGAGTTCTAGAATCTTCGTTGTAGATCTCTCAGGGTTTTCTATGTATAGGATCATGTCATCTGCAAATAATGAAATTTTGACTTCTTCCTTTCCAATTTGAATGCCTTTTATTTCTGGTTCTTGCCTCAGTGCTCGAGCAAGTACTTCTAAGACAATGTTAAATAGGAGCGGCGACAGTGGGCATCCTTGTCTTGTTCCTGAGTTTAGAGGGAAGGGGTCTAGGATTTCTCCATTGTAAACAATATTGGCTTTAGGTTTTTCATATATACTCTTTATCATGTTCAAAAAATTTCCTTGTATTCCAATCATTTGGAGTGTTTTTATCAAGAAAGGGTGCTGTATTTTGTCAAATGCTTTTTCTGCATCAATAGATATAATCATGTGATTTTTTTCCTTCAATCTGTTTATATGGTGTATTACGTTGATTGATTTTCTTATGTTGAACCATCCTTGCATACCTGGGATGAATCCCACTTGGTCGTGGTGTATAATTTGTTTAATGTGTTGTTGAATACGATTAGCAAGTATTTTGTTAAGTATTTTTGCGTCTAGGTTCATTAGAGAAATTGGTCTGTAATTTTCCTTTCTTGTGATGTCTTTGTTTGGCTTTGGTACTAGGGTAATGTTGGCATCATAGAAGGAGTTGGGTAATGTTCTTTCCGTTTCGATGTTTTGGAATAGTTTCAGCAGGATTGGTGTCAGTTCTTTCCGGAATGTTTTGTAGAATTCACCTGTGAAGCCATCTGGCCCTGGGCTCTTCTTAGTTGGGAGATTTTTGATAACTGATTCTATCTCTCTGCTTGTGATTGGTTTGTTAAGATCATCAATTTCTTCTTTCGTCAATATGGGCTGCTTATGTGTTTCTAGGAATTTGTCCATTTCCTCTAGATTGTCATTTTTGTTGGAATATAGTTTTTCAAAATATCCTCTTATGATAGTCTTTATTTCTGTTGGGTTACTTTGTTGTTGTTTTTCTAATTCCTTCAAATGTGCAGTTAGTTCTTCGATTTTTGCTCTTTCTTCTTTTTTGATATATGAATTTATGGCTATAAACTTCCCTCTCAGTACTGCTTTTGCTGCATCCCATAAATTTTGGTATGTTGTGTTATCATTATCATTTGTTTCAAGGTAGTCATTGATTTCTTTTGAGATTTCCTCTTTGACCCACTGTTTTTCTAAGAGTGTGCCGTTTAATTTCCAAATCTTGGTGTGAAATCTGGGCTTCTGTCCCTTGCAAATCTCCAGCTTGATTCCACTGTGGTCAGAGATAATGTTTTGTATGATTTCAATCTTTCTGAATTCGTTCAGCCTTTCTTTGTGGCCTAGCATATGATCTATCTTGGAGAATGATCCATGTGCGCTTGAGGAAAATGTATATCCTGCTGTGTTTGGGTGTAGCGATCTATATATGTCTATTAGATCGAGCTCCTCTAATATACTATTCAGATGTTTTGTTTCTTTGGTGATTCTCTTTTGAGATGTTCTGTCCAGAATTGATAGTGGTGTATTAAAATCCCCCACTATAATTGTAGATGTATCTATTCTTTCACTTAGTTTTTCCAGCGTTTGCCTGACGTATTTAGAGGCACCCTTGTTAGGGGCATAGATATTTATGATTGTTCGATCTTCTTGACAGATTTTCCCTTTGACTAAAATGTAGTATCCTTCTTTGTCTCTCACAATTGTTTCACATTTAAAGTCTATTTTGTCTGATATTAATATAGCTACTCCTGCCTTTTTTTGGTTATTGTTAGCTTGTATGATTGTTTTCCAGCCTTTCACTTTCAATCTCCATGCGTCTCTGGGTCTAAGATGTGTCTCTTGTAGACAGCATATGGATGGGTCATATTTCCTTATCCAGTGTCCCAGTCTGAATCTTTTGATAGGTGAGTTTAATCCATTGACATTCAGTGTTATTACTATCAAGGAATTATTTGTGTTAGCCATATTTTGATTGGATTTGTGTTTGTCATATTTTGTTTGTATATTTTTTTTTGTCTTTTTTGTTGTTGTTGTTGGTCTTATACTCTCTTCCAACTTTGCCTTTCCTGTTTTTTCCTTTCTTCCTGCAGAACTCCCTTTAGAATTTCTTGAAGGGGAGGTTTCTTGTTGGTATACTCTTTCAGTTTCTGTTTGTCTGCGAATATTTTGAACTCTCCATCATGTTTGAATGCTAGTTTAGCTGGATAGAGTATTCTTGGTTGGAAATTTTTTTCCTTTAGTACCTTGACTATATCATACCACTGTCTTCTTGCCTCCATGGTTTCAGAAGAGAAATCAGCACTTAATCTAATTGAGCTTCCCTTGTATGTGATGGTTTTCTTTTCTCTTGCTGCTTTTAGGATTTTCTCTTTGTCTTGAGCATTGGATAATTTGACAAGTATATGTCTTGAGGTGGGCCTGTTGGGGTTTATGACTTGTGGAGTGCGTTGTGCTTCTTGGATATGTACATCTGTCTCTTTCAGTAGATTTGGGAAGTTTTCAGCCATTATTTCCTGCAACACTCTTTCTGACCCCTTTCCCTTCTCTTCACCTTCTGGAATGCCTATAATACGTATGTTTGAGCGTTTTGCATTGTCACTCAGGTCCCTAAATCCTAATTGGATTTTTTCTATCTTCTTATTGACCCCTTCTACTATCTGTTTGATTTCTGATGTACTGTCTTCCACATCACTAATTCTCTGCTCTGTCTCTTCTAGTCTGCTGATATTTGCTGCCAGTGTATTTTTGATTTCTTGAACTGTGGTGTTCATTCCCATCATATCTGTTATGTTTTTGCGTATGTCTGCAATTTCCCCTCCAAGTGATGTCTTCATGTTGTTAACCTCTTTCATTACTGCATCAAATTTGTCGGTGATAAATGTTCTGAGATCTTTCATTGCTTGTGCCAAGTTTTGCTCCCCTTCGTGATTATTGGTTTGTTGATTGGATTCAGCCATGTTTTCCTGATTATTGGTTTGGTTCGTAGATTTTTGTTGCTTTCTGGTCATCTCTTTATTTTGACGAATTTAATCAGTTCCTTAGCTTCTTTGTCTGCTCTTGGAGGTTAATTAGTTGTTATTTTTGCACAGGTGTTATATCTTCTCTTTGTCACTTTTTTCTTCTTATTCTAGTTACTTGTTGTTGGTTAAGTTCACTTTAGAGGAAAGTATTAGTGTTGGGGAAAGGCAATTGTGTAAGCAAGGGAAAAGTGTAAAGTTGTATTGGTGATGTATGTTAATAAAGCAGGAATATGAGATCTGGAAGGATGGAGGTTAGATTCATGTAGATTGTATAGGGTTATAGCTGTAGGTAGAGTACCTTTTATGAAGTTGATGACTGAATTTGGGAGGAATATGGTATGAACTACACAGCTATTGTTTTCATGAGAGAGGGAAAAAGAAAAGAAAGGTAATAGTTTCAAGAGTGGATAATAGACAGAAAACAGAACAAAGGTATTAGAAATTAAGAGTTAGACACTTTGTGGATCAAAGAACGGGAGGTGGGGGGTGGAATATAGGAGAGACAGTAGATGATAGTGGATATCAAGATGCAGGGGAAGGGGGATAGTGTAGGTAGCCTAAATCAGTTCACACAGAAATGAGGCAGTGGAGGATGGGAAAACCCAGCAAATGTGAGGTGTTCCCTGTAGCACCTATTGTATACTTGAATTAAAGTAAAAATAAGTGGAAGATGAGGGACAAGAGGGAAAGAGAAAACCGAAAAAAAAAAAAAAAAAAACCAAACTAATTATAATAAAGAAAAAAGAAAGGCAAGAAGAAAGGAAGAAAGAAAAAGAGGATGGGCAAACGGTGGGGAACGGATAGGGAGAAGAGAGATACAGGTACACACGTGTCACAATTGCAACACTATCTAAAACAACAACTTCCCCCCGCTTTGCCCTAAAACCCCCCCGTCTGTCTGCCCAAATGGGTCTGCAAGCACCTCCCTTCCCACAAACCCCCAATAGGCCGCCCAGGGCCCACGAACTCCCCAGTACTGCAGATGCTCAAAAAAAAAAAAAAAAAAAAAAAAATTTAAGTAAAATTAAAAAAAAAAAAACAGAAACCCCTCCGCAGGCCCAGCTCCGCCTGCCGCGGAGGCTTGGACCGGCTCTGCCCGGCTCCTCACGCCGCCTTGGCCTGGCCTGGCTCCGCCCAGCTCCGCTCGCTACAGCGGCCCAGCCGGCTCCGGCATCCACCTCCCGCCACCGCGGCCTGGACCGGCCCTGCCCGGCTCCGTACCCGCCGCGGCCTGACCCGGGCCCGCCCGGCTCCAAACGCTACCGCGGCCCGCAGCCGGGGCCTGAACCGGCCCCGCCCGGCTCCAAGCGCTACCGCGGCCCGCAGCCGGGGCCTGAACCGGCCCCGCCCGGCTCCAAGCGCTACCGCGGCCCGCAGCCGGGGCCTGCACCGGCCCCGCCCGGCTCCAAGCGCTACCGCGGCCCGCAGCCGGGGCCTGCACCGGCCCCGCCCGGCTCCAAGCGCTACCGCGGCCCGCAGCCGGGGCCTGCACCGGCCCCGCCCGGCTCCAAGCGCTACCGCGGCCCGCAGCCGGGGCCTGCACCGGCCCCGCCCGGCTCCAAGCGCTACCGCGGCCCGCAGCCGGGGCCTGCACCGGCCCCGCCCGGCTCCAAGCGCTACCGCGGCCCGCAGCCGGGGCCTGCACCGGCCCCGCCCGGCTCCAAGCGCTACCGCGGCCCGCAGCCGGGGCCTGCACCGGCCCCGCCCGGCTCCAAACGCTACCGCGGCCCGGCCCGGCCTGGCTCAGCCCCACCGAGCGGGGCTAGATGCCTCGTCTCCGCCTACCCAAGAAGGGAATCCTCTACAGGTAGCTGGGATCTCCGTGTATATTTCACAGACGAATCCTCTCTGTTACCTTCCCTCCAAATCGATGTCCAGACACCTCCAGACCAGCAAAAATCCCGAAACAATCCGGTCCCAAAGAGTCTCCAACGCCGCCCAGCCGATTCCCTGCAGAAGACTCTAACAGGGATGTTCACTCAGCCGCCATCTTGCCCCCTCTCCCTCTTTCTCCTTTTTAAAAAGTAGTTGATGAAGTCTTATTTCTTATTTATGGTGTTTTCCCTTCCTTTGTTTCCCTGGGTTTTTGTTGTTGTTGTTGTTTATGGATTTTTTTCTACCTATGCTATTAAATTTCTCTCCTTCATCTTTCTGTCTTCTGTTTTCTCTTGTTCTTTCATCCCATGACTTTTGATTGGTATTCAATTTTTCTTTTTTTAATTTCTTTCTCTTTCCATTTTTCATTTTCTTTCTTTTTACTTTTTTTTCTTTCTCTCTTTGCTTTTTAAATTTTCCTCTCCTCATCATTCAGGGCTTTCAATTCATTCTATATATTTTTACCTATTTTGTTTCATATTTCTTTGTTATTATTCCACTTTTTAAATTCTTATTCCTCTGTACTTCTTACATGTGTCAATTATTCATTTCCTAATTCTTGTATGGTTCCTATTCTACCTTCTATTCTTATTATTACCACTATTATTTTCTCTTTTTCCTTTTCTCCATTCCTAAATTTTTTTCCAAGGGAACCTAGACAACAGCAAGGAAATAGAATAAAAGGAATAAAGTGTCAAAGTGAAACATTACCAGAAACACACACACCAGAAAACAACATAAAACTCAAGAGCAGAGAAACTAATCAACTGAATAAACACATCAAGGTAAACAAATGCTTACACACCCAATACACATTATAAGCCACACTAAGTAACAAGAAGACATGGCCCAGGCAAAGAATAAAGAAAAACCAGAAGGAGATGCAGAAAATGGAACACCTAATCAGAGATGTCCAAAAAAACATTGTGAATGAACTTAATGAAGTGAAAGAAGAGATTAAGGATATTAAGAAGAGACCAGGAGAAAATACTGAAGAAATTGTAAACATACCTAAAAAGATGGCAGCTATGATGATGATGAATGGCACAATCCAAGAAATCAAAAATATACTGGAAGCACAGAACAGCAGATTTGAACAGGCAAAGGAAAGAATCAGTGATGTGGCAGATTGTACATATGAAATCAGACAGATGGCAGAACAGAGAGATATAAAGAGAGGAAAAATCCAGCAGGAATTAAGCATTTGAATGACAACATGAAATGCACAACCACATGCATTCTAGGCATCCCAGAGAGAGACAAGAAAAGAAAGGGGCCAGAAGGTGTGTTGGAGGAAATAATGGCTGAAAACATCCCAAAATAGTGAGGAACACAGATTTACATGGCCAGAAAGAGCAACACACCCCAAACAGAATCAATCTTAATAGGCCTATATTTGTCAAACTGTGAAATGCTCAAGACAAATATATAATGCTGAAAGCAGCAAAAGAAAAGACACCCATCATGTACAAGGGAAGTTGATAAGATCAAGCACTGATTTCTCATGTGAAACCATGGAAGCAAGAAGACAGTGATAGGACATAGTTAAGCTGCTAAAAGAAAAATATATTCCAGCCAAAAATTCTCTATCCAGAAAATATGAATTCAAAAATGAGGGTGAGTTCAAAATATTAACAAAAAAGCAGACATTTAAAGAGAATGTCAATAAGAAACCTGCCCTTCAAGAAATACTGAAGGGATTCTGCAGGTGGGAAGGAAAAACACAGGAGAGAGAAATAAAGAGTTGGAGGAGAGTGTAAGGAAAACAAAAAAGATAAAAAGAGAAATAAAAACAGCATATGGCATACATAAACCAAAAAATTATTGCTAATGTAAGCATTTCCTTGAAAGTAATAACATTAAATGTTAATGCATTAAACTTGCAAGTCAAGAGACACAGACTGGCAAAATGGATGAGGAAATATGATCCATCTATATACTATCTACATGAAACCCAAGTTAGACCCAGGTTTACTAGGAAGCTGAAAGTGAATGGTTGGAAAGCAATTTTATATGCAAACAATACCCAAAAAGGGCAGGAGTAGTTTTACTAATATCGGACATTAGACTTTTAATGCAAAATTATTCTAAGAGACAAAGAAGGACCCTACATTAATAAAAGGAGTAATCTTTTAAGAAGATAGAAAAATCATAAACATTTATGCACCTGAATAGGGTGCCTCAAAATACATAAGGCAAAAACTAGAAATAGTAATTGGAGAAGTAAATGCCTCTACAGTTATAGTGGGGGTCTTTAATCCACCATTATCACCATTATCATATCACACAGAACATCTTGACAGAGAATCAATAAAGAAACAAAGACATTAAGTAATATATCAGAGGATCTGGACCAAATAGACAAATACAGAACATTACACCCAAATACAGCCAGATATATCTTCTTTTCAATGCACATGGATCATTCTCCCAGATAGACCACATTCAAGGCTACAGAACGCCTCTCAGAGAATTCAGAAAGATTGAAATTATATGAAGTAATTTCTCTGACCAAAATGGAATGAAGCTGTAAATCAGTAGGGACAGAGAACCAGAGTAGGCAAAAATGTATGGAAGTTAAACAACACACTCTTAGTCAAGCAGAGGTTTAAAGAGGAAACCAAAAGAGATATAAGTAACTAACTTGAAACAAATGAAAATAACAACTCAAAATATCAAAACCTATGACATGCAGCCAAAGCATATCTGAGAGGGAAATGCATAGCCATAAATGACTGTATTAATAAAAAACAAAGAGCTAAAATCAAAGACCTAACTGCACACCTGGAGGAATTAGAAGAAGAACAAAAAACACCAAAAGGAGTAGAAAGAAAGAAATAACAAAGAATAGAGCAGAGTTAAATAAATTGAAAATAAGAAAGCCCTAGAAAAAATAAACAAAACCTAAAGATGATTTTTTGAGAAAATTAATAAAATTGACAAAACTTTAGCTACACAAAGAAAAAAGAGAAGAAGCTAATACATAAAATAAGGAACAAGGAAGGGGATATCACCACTGACCCCACAGAAATAAAGAATACTAACATAGGAGGATACTTTGAATAAGGGTATGCCAACAAGATTGATAATTTAGAGGAAATGAACAAATTCCTAGAAACACACAAGCATCCTATGGTGGTGAAGAAAAAAATTGATGAAATCAACAGGCAAATCACAAGTAACAAGATTGAATTAGGCATCAAAAAGCTCCCAACTAAGAAGAGTCTAGTACCTGATGGCTTCACAGGTGAATTCTACCAAACTTTCCAGAAAAAGCTACACCAGTCCTGCTTAAAATCTTCCAAAAACAGAAGTGGAGGGAACTTTGCCTAACTCATACTATGATGCCAACATCACCCTAATCCCAAAGCCAAAGAGACTACAAGAAATGAAAACTAGAGAGCAATCGCTAATGAAACTAGATGTAAAAATCCTCAACAAAATAATTGCTAATCATACTCAACAACACATCAAATGAATTCTATACCATGACCATGAGTTTATGCTCTGGTATGCAATGGTGTTCAACATAATAAAATCTAAATATTACATCACAGAAACAGAAAAAAATGAAAAAAATTACATGATCATCTCTATAGATACAGAAAAGTCATTTGAAAAAATTCAGTATCCTTTCCTGAAAAAGCAAAGCAAAATATAGTAATTAAAGGAAACTTCATCAATGTGTTAAAGGCTATATATGAAAAATTTACAGCTAATATATTCAATGGTGAAATTCTAAAAGATTTCCTTCTAATATTAGTTACAAGACAAGGATGCCCACTTTCACCACTCTTATTTAACATTTTATTAGAAGTACTTGCTTCAGCACTAAGGCAAGAAAAAAATAGAAAATGCATCGAAATTGAAAAGGAAGAGTAAAAGTTTCACTATTTGCAGATGACATGATCCTATACAGAGAAAGCCCTGAGAACTCTGTAACCAAGTTCTAAAGCTGATAATTGAGTTCAATAAAGTGGCAGGTTATATGATCAATGTGAAAAAATGAGTAGCATATCTGTACACCAATAATGAGCTATCTGCTTTAGACAGCCAATGGGGTGCTGATGCAAAATACCAGACATCTGCTAGCTTTTACAAAGGGTAATCATTTGGAGTAGAAGCTTAACAGTTACCAGGCCATAAAATGTAAGTTACTTCCCTCCCAAAGTGCATTTCCACGTGATAGAGCAAGATGGCTACTGATTTCTGTAAGGATTCAGACTGGGTTCCTCTCTTCCCAGGGCTCATTAATCTCTGGACTCAGCTCCTGTTCTCTCCCCACAAGGCCAGATGTAGATAATCAGGCAAATGCCTAATCACTCTTGCCTGGGCCTCTGCCATGTCTAATCAAGCCCTCCCATCTGACCCTCTGTGTCTTTTCTTCCTGGGTTCCAGGATCGAAAATTCCAGTGCTGTCCTTCACCATGTCTTTTCTCTGTGGGTCCTTGGTGGGCAGGGATGCAACATCCCACTGATGTGGCCCAATCAAAGCCATAATCATTATTTAATCAAGTAAGCCTCATAATCCAATATAATCTAATATGCCTTGAGGGACAGACCAATTTACAGACATAATCCAATATCTGGTTTTGTAATTCATAAACAATATCAAACTGCTACACTTCACCCTCTGAATCACAAAAAGGCATTGCAATATTTTTTAAAAATCCTGTACCAGTTATAATACTAAGTACAGATTTAAACTATAATCAATTTAGAGAAATACAGTTTGGGAGGCGGGACAAGCTGGCATTATGTAAGGGCACCCATATCATATCTCCTACAAAAAAAAAAAAACAGCTGAATAGAGAAAAAAAATCCTGTCTGAATGAGCTGTTTTGGGAGCCAACAAAGTAGGAGGCTTCAGGGCATCAGTCTAGAGAGAGCGTGGCAAAAACATTGACTGTTCAAGTTAAAACCATGAGTATCTGGTGGCTGAGGCTGGAGCTGTGAGAAGGCTAAGCCCCTCCCCCAGGGAGCTGCAGTGGTCCCCAAACCTGCAGTGACATAGCTGGAGGAGACAAACTCAGAGAGCGGGAGGGTTCAGGTGAAGAGTGGAGAAGATGGGGTACAACACTTTGCCACTCATTGTGTGTATCTCCACCCACTGGTATAACACACTATGATGAAATGAGCACTCAAAAACACCCTAGAAGCCTGTACCAGGTGCACTCTGTGACAGATGTCCCCTATCAAATACCTTAAACAAGTAACCTTTCCTTATTGTATTTTCTAAAAAGTTTTCATGACATTATAGTTTCAAACAGATGTTTGAAAAGATGCTTCTCCAAAGAAGAAATACAAATGACTAAAAAGTACATGAACAGATGCTCAAAATCACTAGCTATTAGGGAAATGCAATTTAAAACTATGATAAGATACCATGTTACTCCCATTAGACTGGCAGTTATGAAAAAAACAGAAGACTACAAGTGTTTGGAGAGGATGGTGGTGGTAATGCTGAAGGATCCAGCTATTCTAGAGGACAGTTTGGTCATTCCTCAAAAAACTAGCTTTAGATTTGCCATATGCCCCAGAGATTCCCTGCTGGGTATATACCCAGAAGAGCTGAAAACAAGTATACAAACATATATATGCACACCACTGTTCACAGCATCATTATTCACTATTGCCAAAAGTTGGAATCAATCCAGCTGCCCATCAACAGATGAAAATATAAACAAAATGTAGTATATACACACAGTGGAATACTACTCAGCATAAGAAGGAATACAGTACTAACATGTGGGATAACATGGATGAATCTTGAGGACCTTATTTTGAGTGAAGCAAGTCGAGCATTGAAAGACAAATACTACATGAGTTCTCTTGTATGTTATAAGGAAATCAAGCTGTCTCAGAGAGCTAGAAACTGGATGATAGGCTTACAGGAAATTGGGGTGGGGGGAGGAAGGTTGTAAGCTGATGCCTAAAGGGGTAAAATCTATGATAAATTGGAGGTAAATAGCTGTGTAGGGAAGGGATAAAATGAGGGCATAGGGATAATATTGGGTGGGACTTTGAAGGCTTCAGTGGGGCTAGGGTTGGGAGGATGGGTCAGATGGCCCAAGGAATTGGGGGGAAGGTATGGAGCAGTGATGAACATGGGAGATATTTATGTATGTGGTAGAAACTATAATGTTGAGAAAACTCTTTAGAAAATATAATAAGGAAGGATTACTTGTTTGAGGTGCTTAATGGGGCACATCTGGCACAGGGGCAAACTTCTAAGGTGTCTGAGTGCCCATCTTGTCAGAATGTGTTAAACCATTGGGTGGAGACTCATTCAATGCGTGTGAAGGTGTATCGCCATGCTAGGGAGGCCTGAGAGGAGAGGATGTCTCTTGAGAGCATGGGTGGCTCCCAATAGGGGAAGACAGACTGGAGTGTCAAGTCCTCAGTGCTGTTGTAAGTATCTATGAATATTTTCCTTGAAGCAATGAAGCTTGGTTTTCACTGTGGACCCTGAAGGGAGGGGGAGAAAGGAATAGAATAGATGGAAATGGGGTTAAATGGTGGGGGCAATGGAAGTGATCCACAAGATCATGCAGTGATGGATATAGGACACGTTAAATTTCACCAAAAATTTTAAAATTTTATAGTCTAAAATGTAAGCCATAATGTAAATCATAATGTAAGTAAAATTTTAGAGAAGTGTACAGTATAAAATATAAACCATTAAAACCATTATGTAAACCAAAGTGGAACCATGGTTGGTAGCTATGTTTCATTATTGGTACTTCAGTTATAGCAAATATAATATGAATATGTAAAATGCTTATTGCTGGGGAAGGGGGAAAAGGGTTTGATATTGGATATATGTGAGTCCCCTATATTGTATATGTGATTTTACTATGATCTAAAACTTTTTGAAGACAAAATTAAAAATTAAAAAAAGGAAGTAGACACGGAGGAAGGAATGAAAGAGATTGCCTTGACACTTGTACATACAGGGCAACATCTCTTACAGTGATGAAAGGCAAAATGTCAAAAACAAAGTTTTATGATATTTTACAATTTAATACCCCAATTTATTTTTTACTTTATTTAGTTTTTCTAAATTAGTATGTATTCTATTTCTAATCTTTAAATGTGTTATTATTATTTCCTTTCCTACTAATTGAATTTGGCAATATATTAGGCTTCATTTTTTAAGAAGTTTTGAATCACAGAGGGGTTCAAATATGGCAAGGGAGGAACACTAGTGTGGAGTGTTATTGATGGGGGATACCTGGTTTGGAGGGAGTTCTCCAGAGCATATATACATGGTATATAAGTATGTTCATATACTTCCATAGTAGGCAGACATACAAATGACAACTGAGGGAGTGCTGAGGTCCTAGTCAGGGAAGCTCTGTCACATTACCCAAGAATAGCAACAACACCTCAAGTGCAAGGGCAAAGACCAATGAAGAAAGATGGTCCAATGATGAGCCCTTAATACTGATGACTCTGCTTATGAGTCTGTGTGCCTGAAATTTCAACTAGGCCTAGAGCTGCAAGGTATTAAGAGTTACCTCTTGACAACTTCCATGTTGCTCAGTGTGGTCACTCTCTATGTGAAACTAATCATGTAAATGCATTACCTTCCTCTCCGTGTTGGACATGACTCCTGTGAGTGAACCTCCCTGGATCTCAGGGATTATTACAAATCACCAGCTGGTGATTCAACTAGAAAAAGACCTTGAATAAAAAGGGGAAATGGCAAATACAAATGAGTTTATATGGCCAAGAGACTTCAAAATGAGTCAGGAGGTGTCACACTTATGCACGTCTCAGCAGGATCCCAGAGACAGTCGAAGTAGATACAACACCAAATACTGGTACTCCTGAGGGCTATGGAAGCATGCAGGTTCTATAGCCATGGCAGATCACTCTGGAGTTCAGTGCCTTGTCAGTGGGCCCTTTTTGGGAATTTGTGCTCCTGAGTGTGATAGAGTTGGACTCAGATGTAACCTTTCTACACATGCCTCTTCTGTCACTTTTACTGAACCTGTGGTTGCTGCTGGGGATGGTGTAAACAC
This sequence comes from Dasypus novemcinctus, assembly GCF_030445035.2. NCBI lineage: Eukaryota > Metazoa > Chordata > Mammalia > Cingulata > Dasypodidae > Dasypus > Dasypus novemcinctus. The sequence continues at coordinate 126,092,185 of NC_080704.1, forward strand.
AGAAGACTTGAATCTCTGGACTACCATGTAACACCTGGGCCCTGAGCCTACACAGAGTTGCAACACCTACTCTCTGGTTCTTTGGACTTACCCAGGTACTTAACAGAGTGGTGAAGATGGTCAACCACCACAACAGGGAACTGAGAGTGCCTACAACTGCAAGCAGGAGAACCACATCAATCAGCCATGTGGGATCTAAGCCCCCTCTTGATTTAGAGGTGGAGTGGACATCACCATTGCACGGACCACAAGATGGAAGAATACAATATGAATTAGAGTGGTCTTACTGGTATTCTACTATAGAATTAGTGTGCCTATAGCAATGAAAGAAATTGTATCATTGATGTGGATACAGTGGCCATGGATAGCTGCCAAGGACAGGGTGAGTGAATAAGAGATGTGATGTGGGGGCATTTTCTAGACTTGGAGTTTTCCTAAATGATATTGCAGGGACAGATGCTGGACTTCATATATCCTGCCATAACCCACTGAATGGATTGGGGTAGAGTGTAAACTCCAATGTAAACTATAATCCATGTGGAGAAACAGTGCTCCAAAATGTATTCACCAAATGCAACGAATGTGCCACAATGATGAAAGAGGTTGATAATTTGGGAGGAGTGGGGGTTTGGGGTATTGGGTATATGGAAATCTCTTGTTTTTTTATGTATTTTTTGTGTGTGTGATCTATGTATCTTTAAATAAAATACAATTAAAAGTTTTTGAAAAGATAGAAAAAAATCCAGCAGTGACTTTGAGTATGAATGACAATGCAAAATGCAAAATTATATGCATTATAGGAATCCCAAAAGGGTAAGAGAAGGGAATGGGACAGAAGAGGTGTTGGATGAAATAATGGCTAAAAACTTCCCAAACTTATTGAGTGAGATTAATATACATGTCCAGAAATTGAAGCACACCCCAAAGAGCATAAATCTCTAGGGACTCCTCCAAGACATATACTTGTCAAATGATCCAATGCTCAAAGTAAAAAAAATATACTGAGTGCAGCAAGAGAGAAGAGAACAATCACATTCAAGGGAAGCTCGCTGATATTAAGTGCTAATGTCTCACCTGAAACCATGGAGGTAAGAAGGATTGGTTTGAATAGTCAAGGTACTTAAAGAAAAACTTTCCAACTAAGAATACTCTATCCAGCAAAGCTAGTATTCAAAAATGATGGAGTGTTTCAAAATATTCACAGATAAACAGAAGCTAGCATAGTATACAAATAAGAAACCTGCACTTCAAGAAATACCAAAGAGACTTCTGAGGATGAAAAAAAAAGGAAACAGGAGAGACAGAGATGGAAGAGAGAATAAGAACAACTAAAAAGACAAAAAGAGAAATTGAAACAACGTATGACATACACAAACCCAAAGAAAACATGGATAATATAAGTAATTCATTGACAGTAATAACACTGAATATTAATGGATTAAACTTATCTTTTAAGAGACACAGAGTGGCAATATGGATAAAGAAATTTGACCCATCTCTATGCTGTCTACAAGAAACCCAACTGAGACCCAGGGATTCAAGGAGGTTAAGATACATGCCTGGAAAACAATCTTACAAGCAAAGAATAACCAAAAAGGGTAGGAGTAGCTATACTAATATCAGACAAAATAGACTTTAAAAGGAAAATTATTGTGAGAGACAAAGGACACTACATATTAGTAAAAGGGTAATCTTCTAAAAAGAAAGAACAATCATAAACATTGATGCACCTGACCAGGTTGCCTCAAACTACATCAGGCAATCACTGGAAAAGCTAAGTAGAAGAGTAGATGCCTCTACAATTATAGTGGTTTACTTAAATACACCATTATTACCATTAGACAGGACATCTCAACAAAGAAGCGATAAAGAAGAAAGATTTTGAATAATATATTAGAGGATCTGTACTTCAAGTGCACATGGATCATTCTCCAATAGACTACATGCTAGGTCACAGAGAACGTCTCAATGAATTCAGAAAGTTTGAAAACATATAAAATAATTATTCTGACCATAGGGAAATGTAGCTGGAAATCTGCAAGGGCTTTAGAATCATATTAGGCACAAAGATATAGAAGTTAAGCAACACATTCTTAGACAAACAGTAGGTGAAGGAGAAAATCTCAAAAGAAACTACCTTGAAACTAATAAAAAAGGCAAAACACCACATTAAAAGAAACTTATGGGATGCAGCCATTGCTATACTGCAAGGGAAGTTCATAGCCATAAATTCATACATTAAAAAAGAAGAAAGACATAAAATAACATGACTTTAAAATGCTGTTTGACCTAAAGTAAGGGGGAAATGGAAAAGAGAAATGAGTTTATATGGCTACGAGTTTCTAAAAAAGAGTCTGGAGGCTGGCAGAAGGATTGCCCTCATGCACAACTGAGCAGAGTCAGAGAGACAGATAAAGCAGATACAACCCCCAGATATCGGTTCCTTCGAGGGCTAAAGAGACCCATGGGAGTTATGGTCATGGCCGATGGGGTTAAATACCAGGTCAGATGGCCCCTTTTTGGAACTGGTGTTTATGTGTGATGAATCTGGACTCAGATGGGATCTTCCTTCATAAGACTTTCATGCTAAGGTGATGGAGGTGCAGTTAATGTTGGGGTTTAAGATATATTTAGCGGATTTGAATCTCTGGACTGACAATGTGATAGCCAGGTCCTGAGCCTCAACAGACTCCAGCACCTACAATATGATTTATTGGACTTATCACACTCAGCTAAGATGGAGTTGAAGAAGGACAACCACCACACCATGGAGCCTAGAGTGATTACAACTGAAAGTGGGAGGATTGCATCCAACATCCATGTGGAATCTGAGCCTCCTCTTGACATAGAGGTGCAATGGACACAACCAATCCAATGTCCACATAGAAGAGGTGGCATTGGATTGGGAAAAGTGGACATGGTGGCTGATGGGTATGGGGAAAGGCAGGAAGAGATGAGAGGTGGAGGCGTCTTTGGGACATGGAGCTGCCCTGGATGGTGCTTCAGAGGCAATCACCAGACATTGTAAATCCTCACAGGGCCCACTGGATGGAATGGAGGAGAGTATGGGCCATGATGTGGACCATTGACTATGAGGTGCAGAGGTGACCAAAGATGTACTTACCAAATCCAATGGATGTGTCATGATGATGGGAACGAGTGTTGCTGGGGGGGGGGGGAGAGGTGGGGTGGGGGGGGTGGGGTTGAATGGGACCTCACATATATATTTTTAATGTAATATTATTACAAAATCAATAAAAAAAATGTAAAAAAAAAAAAGAAGAAAGGACTAAAATCGAAGACCTAACTGCACACATGGAGGAATTAGAAAAAAATACAAAACCATCCCCAAAGGAAGAAGAAATAAATAACAAAGCTCAGAGCTGACCTAAATGAAATAGAAAATAAGAAAGCACTAGAAAATAAACATAAAAAGAGCAAGTTCTTTGAGAAGATCAGTAAAATTGACAAGGTCCTAGCTGGAATAACAAAGAAAAAAGAGAAAAGAGGCAAATACACAAAATGAGAAATGAGATAGGGGATATCACCACTGACCCCACAGAAATAAAGACTATCATAAGAGGATACTTTGAAAAACTATATGCCAAAAAGAAGGACAATTTAGAGGAAATGGACAAATTCCTAGAAACACATAAGTAGCCTACATTGACCAAGGAACAAATTGATGATCTCAACAAATCAATCACAAATAAAGAGATAGAATCTGTCATTTTATACTTTCCAACTAAGAAGGGTCTTGGGCCAGACAGATATTCAGGTAAATTCAACCAAACTTTCTGGAAAGAGCTAATAATAATATTGCTTAAACTCTTCCAAAAAATTGAAATAGAAGGAGCATTGCCTAACTCATTATATGACACCAATGTTACCATACTACTAAAGCCATACAAAGACAACACAAGAGAGGAATATTATGGACCAATCTGTCTAATGAACCTAGATGATAAAATCTTCAACAAAATACTTTCTAATCATATTCAACAACACATCAAGCAAATTATACACCATGACCAAGTGGGTTTCATCCATGGTATGCAAGGATGGTTCAACATAAGAAAATCAGTCATTGTAATATGCCACATAAACAGATTTTTAAAAATCACATGATCAATTCTGTAGATTCAGAAAAAGCATTTGACAAATACAGAACACTTTCCTGATAAAAACACTGCAAAAGATAGAAATAGAAGGAAATGTTCTGAACATGATAAAAAGTATATATGAAAAACCAACACCTTACATCATTTATAATAGTGAAATCCTAAAACTTTTCACTTTAAAATCAGGAACAAGACAAGGATGGCCACTATCTCCCTTCCTAATTAACATTGAGATATAAGTAGTTGCTTAAGCACTGAGGAAAGAAACAGATATAAAAGGCATTCAAATTGGAAAGAAAGAAGTAATAATTTCACTATTTATAGACAACTTGATCATATACATAGATAGCCCTGAGAAATCTACATCAAAGCATTTGGAACTTATAAATGAGTTCAGTGAAGTCTCAGATTATAATATCAATGTACAAAAATCAGTAGCATTTCTGTACACCAATAATGAGCAATCTGAGGAGGAAATCAAGAAACAAATACCATTTACAATAGCAAATAAAAAATCAAATACCTAGGAATAAATTTAACTGAAGATGTAATAGACTTATACATAGAAAACTGCACAACACTGTTAAAGTATGTCAAAGAAGACTTAAATAAATGGAAGGGTAGTCTCTGCTCATGGTTAGGAAGACTAAATATCATTAAGATGTCTATCCTACCCAAACATCATGGATTATAGCTTATGTTGTAGTTTACACTCTTTCCCAATCCATTCAATGGGTAATGGCAGGATATATAATGTCCAGCATCTGTCCCTACAATATCATTCAGGAAAATTCTAAGACACCAAAAATCCCCACAGTACACATCTTTTTCCCTCTCCCTGCCTTCAGCAACTCTTGTGACCACTGTCTCCACATCAAGGATATAATTTCTTCCATTGCTGGAGTTTCAATAATTTTATAGTAAAATACCAGTAAGTCCACCCAATCCATATTTTATTCTTCCATCAGTGGTGGTGCCCACTCCACGTCTAAATCGAGATGGGGCTTAGATTCCACATGGCTGATGAATGGGATTCTCCATTATTCACCATTGTGAACAGTTAGACTCAACCCAAATGCCCATTAACAGATGAATGAATAAACAAAATGTAGTGTATACATACAATGGAATATTACTCAGCTCTAAGAAGGAATGCAGTATTAACAAATAGGATAACATGGATGAATCTTGAAGACTTCATGGTAAATGAGGCAAGCCCAGGCACTGAAGGACAAATATTACATGACATCACTTATATGATTTAAGCAAATTGAGCATGCTCACAAAGCTAGTGTCTGGAAGCTAGGTTTACAGGAGGCAGAAAGGGAGAAGAAGTTTGTGAGTCAATGCCCATGTGAGTAAAATTTATGATGAGTTGGAAGGGAGTAGTTGTGCAGGGAATGTGCATAATTATGGTGCAGTGATGCTATAGGGATGGAAAGTGCTGGTCTATGAGGAGGGTAGGGTGCGGAGTGTGTGTTAGACTGTCCATGGAACTGGGAGGAAGGTTGGGTGAGTTAGCAGGTGAATTCTTGGGGTTTTAGGGTGTGTGTTATAAATTACAACATTGGGAATGTTCTTTTGGCAAATATGGCAGGGGAGGGTGACTTTATTTACATGTGGCATGTGGGGAGTATGTGGGACAGGTCGCATCAGGGACATGTTTCTAGGGAGTTGGTAGCATTCATCTTCTCGTATTTTGTTGTATCAGGGAGGGGAGACTCACATGACACTCATCCTGGTGAGTCCTGCTATGATTTCAAATGTAGGGTCTGAAGTCTCTCGAGAGCATAGATATTTGCCTAATAAGTAAGGGCAGGGCAGTACGCCAAGTCTTCAATGTTGTTGCAAGTAACTTTGAGTCTTATCCTTCAATGAGTTAATCTTGGTGGTTACCAGGGTCCTGAGAGGATGGAGAGGGAGGAATGCAATAGAAGGTACATGGTGCAAGTATAGATACAGACTACATAGAATTTCATAAAAATCTATAAAATCGTATGCTCCAAAATGTAGACAATAATGTAAAGCTTTGGCAATGGTTAGTAGCTATGTTTCAATATTTGTACATCAGTTGTAACAAATGTACCATCCACATATAAAATGTTATTAATAGGGGATGGAGGAAAGGGAGAAGACATTGAGTATATGGCAATCTCCTACATTCTGCACATGACTTCTGTAACCCAAAGCTTCACTGAAGATAAAATTTTAAAAAGTCACTGTACATACAAGACAACAGATCCAAAAGTGATTAAAGACATAATGCAAAAATATTTTTATATTTTTATTTTTAATTATTTTAAACTTTAAAAATTTGTATTTTATTTTTTTTATTTTTAAAGCCCACATCATATCGTTTTCCTATTAATTGTATTTGGTTATTTTTTTGGCTTCGATTTTAAAGATTCGGATCTCAGAAAGTTACTACTGTGGCAGGGGAGGATCACTGGTGTCAGTGATGGGAGGAGGTTCCCCTGGGCATACCTGTAAGGCATATGAATGTGTCCAAGTGTTCATGGTGTATTATCACAGTGGGTGGAGAACCACACAATAAGCAAAGAAATATCAAATTTCCATCCTGGGGAGCTCTGCCTCATTCTCTATTGGGACAGCAAGTATCCCCTGAGTATAGGAGTAGTGACTTCTAAAGGAGGATGGACCATTGACAGGCCCTTGATTGTGAAGACAGTACTTATGAACCTTTACTTTTGAAATGGAAACTTAGCATAGTATTATATGGTGCCTAAGTATTATCTCCTGAGAGCCTCCTTGTTGTTCATATATGGCCTCTCTCTAAGCCAATACTCAGTATACCTTTTCCCCAGTGTGGGACATGACTCCTGGGGATGAGCCTCACTGGGACTGAGGGATTACTACCAAGCACCAGCTACCAATGCAACTGGGAAAAGACCTTGGCCAAAAGGGGGAAAGGGTAAAAACAAATAAGTTGTTTTTTTTGTTGTTGTTGTTTTTTTTGTTTTTTTTTATTTTAACTTAGTTACAGTTTTTATTAATTTTTTTTAAAAAACCTATTAATTTTATAACACCTTTAAATACCTTTCTTTTGACTTATAACATATTTTTTATTGACTTTGTAATAATATTACATTAAAAATATATATGTGAGGTCCCATTCAACCCCACCCCCCACCCCCCTCTCCCCCCCCCAACAACACTCGTTCCCATCATCATGACACACCCATTGGATTTGGTAAGTACATCTTTGGGAACCTCTGCACCTCATAGACAATGGTCCACATCATGGGCCATACTCTCCTCCATTCCATCCAGTGGGCCCTGTGAGGATTTACAATGTCCGGTGATTACCTCTGAAGCACCATCCAGGGCAGCTCCATGTCCCAAAGACGCCTCCACCTCTCATCTCTTCCTGCCTTTCCCCATACCCATCGTCCACCATGTCCACTTTTCCCAATCCAATGCCACCTCTTCTATGTGGACATTGGATTGGTTGTGTCCATTGCACTTGTTACTTTTTTTTTTCTTTTTCTTTCTTTTTTTTTTTTTTTTTTTTTGAGGTGCTGGAGCCAGGGATTGAACCTGGGACCTTGTATGTGGGAAGCCAGAGCTCTACCACTGAGCCACATTGACTCCCCAAAACAAATAAGTTTTTATGACTAGGAGACTTCAAAGTGACTTAGGAGGTCATTTTAGAGGTTACGCTTATGCTCATCTCAGCAGGAACTCACTGACTCCCAAAACAAATATTAACTCAAATAGCAGGACTTTCTGAGGGCTCTGGAGATATCCAGACACTCTAGGCAAGGCAGACAGCTCAGAGGTTTGGTGCCCTGCCTTGGGGCCCTACTTTGGCATTTATGCTCCCCAGTGTGGTAAACTTGGACTCAGTTGTGTTTTCCTTACACACTGCTATCCCTTTATTTAATCCTACATTTAGTACTAGAGTTGATAACTGCCAGTCCAAGAGATTTAAATCTTTATTCTGTCCATGTGCCAGTTGGGCCCTGAATTTCAGCAGACATGTGCCACCTATGCTCCAGTTCACAGAACTCACCAAGGACAATAAATAAGAAGAGGATGACTGACAGCAACCATCTGAAGGAATAGAGAGAGTCTGTAATTGCAAGTAAAAAAGTCCCAACCATCTGTTCCATGGGATCTAAGCCCCCTTTCAATTAGAGGTGAGGTGGGCATCACCATCGTGGAATCCTCAAGATTGGGGAATGGATGATGACTAAAGTAGACTTACAGCTGTTCTACTGTTGACTGTTCTAATTCTAACAATGAAATAACTTTTATCATGTATGTGGAGGTGGTGGCCACTGAAGGTTCTGAGGGGAGGGAGAGAGAAAAATAAGTGCAATTTGGGGGCCTTTTCAGGACTTGGGAATTATCCTGAATGACTTTGCAGTGAGTGATATAAGTCATTGTATATCTTGTAATAACTTGCAAAAATGTGCAGGAGAGAGTGTAAACTACAATGTAAACTGTAATCATTGCTTAGTGGCAATGCTCCAATATGTGTTCATTAATTGTGGCAAATGCAGCACACTAATGAAGGGAGCTGTTGATATGGGAAATTTTAGGAGGGATAGGGAGTGGGGCATATGGGAATCCTATATATTTTTGTAACATTTATGTAATCTAAGTTTTTTTGAAAAAAAATATATTAAAATAAAACAAAATAAAAAGAATCTGGTTAGAATCTTACAGATAGTCCTTGTTTAGAAGCAGACTAGTTTCTTTATCTTGTCAGTAATATATATATGTATGTATTTCTGACAAGATTTTTTTTATCTATTTGTTTTCTTCATTGATTATAAAAGTTACCAGGGAAAGACTATATTCTACTTCTTTTATAAACACATATCTGGAACTGTACAATGTCCTGTCTTCTCATTTTCAGTGCTCAATACATACTGACTTATCAAATGACAGCAACAGCAGGAGGGGTAATGGTGACAGGAACATTTAGTGAGCATTATTATGCAGTATAGCCTGGTTTTTATGAACAAAGAAAATAAAGAGCTGAGATCACACAAGAGGCTTGAGTTTTCAGCCTAGTTTCCCATGTTGTAGATAAACTGGCAATTTTCTTTTAATCTTATTAGATTGCATGAAATAAAAATGTATTTTTCAGAGTCATTTGTACTTGTTATTAACAATTAAATATAATCATCTCCAATCCCTATGCTGTGATTTTTGCTGCCTATAATTTCTGCTACATAAATCCTCTATTGATTATGTATATATGGCTTGGTCCAGAATTGTGGAATTTGGTACCTTGCATTATTATAACTCTGGAAAAGGACCTTAGTTTTATTTATGCACTAGGTTCTAAGAGACAGAATAGACTATCTCACAATGGTAGCTATTTCACATAATTGATTACATTAATTTTTCAGTGATCTACTGTGTACTGCCATTCAGCAGAATACATAATCTTCCTCTGCCAAATGAAAACTTAATGGGTAAAATAAAAATCCCATTCTGCCATTGGATACTTCTAACACTGAACTGTAAAGCTTGAGAATAAGGTCAGTGAAAAAATATACATTATACAAAAATACATTAGTGTGTATACATATAGAAAAAAATCACATGAACTAATTTCATTGAAAAGTCAACTATTTGACAAAGTAGAATGTTTATCCTCTATTTTGGATGTGTTATCGTGAAAAAGACCATCTGATTTCTTTCCACATATTTTCATTTAGTTATATCCTTAACTCAGGTTAAGATAAATTAAAATAGGGAAACGGACTTTGGCCCAGTGGTTAGGGCGTCCGTCTACCACATGGGAGGCCCGCGGTTCAAACCCCGGGCCTCCTTGACCCATGTGGAGCTGGCCATGCGCAGTGCTGATACATGCAAGGAGTGCCGTGCCACGGAAGGGTGTCCCCCGCGTGGGGGAGCCCCACGCGCAAGGACTGCACCCATGAGGAAAGCCGCCCAGCGTGAAAGAAAGTGCAGCCTGCTGAGGAATGGCGCCGCCCACACTTCCCGTGCCACTGATGACAACAGGACGCAGCAAATAGACACAGAAAACAGACAACCAGGGGAGGGGGGGAAATTAAATAAATAAATAAATCTTTTAAAAAAAAAGATAAATTAAAATAATACATTTGAATCAGGAAAGTGTGTTTTAAGTGAATTTTTAAGAAGGGTGATTCCTGGATGATGACAAATGGCCAGAATTAAATAACACAGTCTTGTCTCTCTCGCGCACATGCAAATGCATGCAGACACATACACAGCATCCTGAATCTATATATTTTGTCTAACTAAGGCTAACCACCAGAGTTCGGGATTGCATTTTTCAATTGAAAACTGAATTGTGTAGAACCAGCATTTGCCAGGCAAATTGTATGATTTTTATTTTGCAATTGAGAGATCCCTGAAGTGTGTGGGTTTTTAGAAGAGAACTCCGGTCCTTGCCTCTAGGAAATTTTGCTTGTGGGCTTTAAGTGCCCAAAGTATTCAAGGTGGCCAAAGCAAGCCAGAACCTAGCCAGGAATAATGCAATAGGACTATGATTTCAGTTTGTGGTTTTTGAAAACAGAGTTACAATTGAAGAGATCAAAACTCTAGGTCATGCTTCTGGCAAATTTTAGTGACTATAGACCTTCCTACTATTACTAAACATAAACTGACCTTGCTACTACAGTAGAGACTCAACCTTCTCTTTGGAAGATAAAATACCAGATACACTGAAAAAAAATCATGTTCATCTAGTAGCAGAAGAAGTTGTCATTACTTGCTATGCTAATGAAAATTATCATGACACAAAGACAGATTTTCTGGGAAACCTAATTGTGTCACAGCACTATAACAGAATGCAATTTGAGGGATACATTCATTGACAAGCAGATCAGGCAATAAACAGCATTTGCAGATGAGTGAATGCCCCTAAAGAACCTGAAACACTTGATCACCATAAAGGCACCTTATTGTAAATATTCCCAAACATTCATGAACATTATTCTTATCCTATGACACAAAAACAGTATTTCACAAAACACATTAAACCATTTCATCAGCTCATACATTCTCCAAGGTTGAGTGCTGCATTCTCAAACCTGGCTCAGTCATTTACTAGCTATAAAAACTTAGGCAAAATGTTTAGCTCCTTTGAGTCTCTGTTTCATTATCTGTAAAATGAAAAAAAATAACTATTCTCCATATCTCTCAGGTTTATTATTTTAGTAATTTAATAATTTAGAGAAGATATATGTTGACAGAAAAATCATGAAGAAAATACAGAGTTCCCATATATCCCTCCATTATTAATATTTTACATTAGTGTGTTAACTTTGTTAGAATTGATGAAAACATATTTTTATAATTGTGTTAGTAGCCATAGACCCTAGTTTATTGTAGGATTCACTGTTTGTGCTGCAATGGGAAAGTGTGTGGGAGGGATAGGGAGCGGGGCATACCGGAATCTCCTATATTTTTATATAACATTTATGTAACATTATGTAATCTAAAGCATTTTTAAAAAGTAAAAAGTTTAAAAAGTATAAAAAGTATTAAAAAATATATTTACAATGTTGTCCTACTATCACTACCATGCATTACCAAGACTTTTCAAATCATTGCAAATGGAAATTCTGTACCAATTAAGTATTAACTCCCCATTGCCTAAATCCACTCCAAGCCCTGATACCCTGTATTTTAGTTTCTTAGTCCACACATTTCCTTATTCTAATGATTTCATATTAGTGAGATTATACAGTATTTGCCCTTTTGTGTCTGGGTTATTTCACTCAACATGATGTCTTCAAGATTCATCTATGTTGTCACATGTATCAGAACTTCATTCCTTTTCATCGTTGAATAATATTCCATTGTATGTATATACCACATGTTCTAGTTTGCTAGGCTGCCAAAATGCAAATACTATGATACAGATTGGCTTTAAACAGTGGGAATTTATTAGCTTACAAGCTTATAGTTTTGAGGTTGAGAGAGATGTCCAAATCAAGACATCATCAAGCAAAGCTTTCTACCTGAAGACCAGCTGCCCTTCATCCTGGGCTCCAGTCACAAAGCAAGGCACATAATGATGTCTGTTTCTTTCCCTTCTCTTCCAGGTTTCATTGCCTTCAACTTCTTGCTTCCATGACTTTCTCTCTCTTTCTCTGAATTTCCTTCACTTACAAAGGACTCCAATAAGATGATTAAGACTCACCCTGAATGAGATAGGTCACATCTTAATTTAAATTTCAAATTATTAAAACTTCCTACTTGTAATGGGTCCACATTGACAGGAATGGATTAACTTTATGAACGTTTCTGGAGTCCATACAGCTTCAAAGCAGCACACCATAATTTATTTATCCATTTTTTGTTTCACCCTTGGGTTGCTTCCACCTCTTGACTTTTGTGAATAATGGAACTATGAACAATGATGTGCAAATTTCTACATGAGTCTCTACTTTCCATTGTTTTGACCATATGCCTTTAAATGGTATTGCAGGGTCATATGGTAATTATATAGTTGACTTTCTGAGGAACTTCCAAACTTTACTACAGTAGCTTCACCATTTTACATTCCCACCATCAATGAATATCTCTTCCTAGTTCTCCATATTTTTTCCAACACATGTTATTTTTCATTTTATTAATAATATCTTTATAGTGGTCTTGAAATGGCATCTCATTGTGGTTTTGACTTACATTTCCCTAATGGCTAAAAGTGTTGAGATTTTTTTTCAAGTACGTTGTGCCCATTGGTATATATCTTCTTCAGTGAAGTATCCAAGTATTTTGCCCATTTTGTAATTGTGTTGACTTTTGTTGTTCAGTTGCAGGATTTTAGTATATCCTGGATATTTACCCTTATAGGATGTGTGGTTTCAAACAATTTCCTGTCTTTATACATGTTGTCCTTTCACTTTCATGATAAAGTACTTTGAGCAGAAAGTTTTTTATTTTAATGAAGATTCATTTTTCAATTTTTATATGTGTTTAAGCTTTGATATAAAGTCTAAGAAATCATTGCCCAATACAAGGTCCTACAGTGCTTCCTTAAGAGCTTATCTAGAATTTTTTAGTATTGTTACTAATCTGTAGGTATATGACCCATGTTGACTTAATTATTTTATATGATGTGAGATAGGAGTAATCCTTCATTCTTTCACATATGGATATCCAGTTTTCCCAGTGTGATTAGTTGAAGAGACTATTACTGCCCAGTGGAGTGGCCTTGGTACCATGATTAAATTTGCAATGGTCATAGAGGTGGGTATCTATTTTAGAACTCTAAATTTGATTCCACGCATCTATATATCTGCATATGTGGAACAACCACGCTATTTCTATCTCTGTATCTTTGTAATAAGATTTAAAATCAGAAACTGTGAGTTCACCAATTTCATTATTCTTTTTTAACATGGGTTTAGCTATTCAGGGCCTAGTACCCTTCCATGTAAATATTAGGATTGACTTTTATTTTATTTTATTTTCAATAAAAATATATATTTATTTCTTTATTTTAAATTATTTATTACATTATTACATTAAAAAAATATATGAGGTCCCATTCAACCCCACCACCCCCGCCCCCCACTCCCCCCACAGCAACACTCTCTCCCATCATCATGACACATCCATTGCACCTGGTAAGTTCATCTCTGAGCATCACTGCACCCCATAGTCAATGGTCCACATCATAGCCCAGACTCTCTCACGTTCCATCCAGTGGGCCCGGGGGGATCTACAGTGTCCCGTAATTGTCCGTGAAGCACTATCCAGGACAACTCCACGTCCCGAAAACGCCTCCACATCTCATCTCTTCCTCCCATTCCCGACACACAGCAGCCCCCATGGCTACCGTTCCCACACCCATTCCACATTTTCTCTGTGGACATTGGATTGGTTGTGTCCATTGCACAACTATGTCAAGTGAGGGCTTAGATTCCACATGGGTACTGGATGCACTCCTCCTGCTTCTAGTTGTAGACACTCTAGGCTCCATGTTGTGGTGGTTGACCTTCTTCAACTCCATGTTAGCTGAGTGGAGTAAGTCCAATAAATCAAAGTGTAGGAGCTGAAGTCTGTTGAGGCTCTGGGCCTGGGTGTCATACTATCAGTCCAGAGATTCAAATCCCCTACATATATCTTAAACCCAGCACCAACTACAATTCCAATAAAGTAGCATGCAAGTCTTGTGAAAAGAGATCCCCTCTGAGTCCAATTCCATCACGCAGAAACACCAGCTCCAAAGAAGGGCCATCTGTCATGGCAGTGAACCCCTTCTGCCATGAACATAGAACGCGTGCGTCTCTTTATCCCTCAAAAGAACCAATACCTGGGGTTGTATCTACCTTATCGGTCTCTTAGACTCTGTTCAGTTGTACATAGGGGTATTCTTCTGACAACCTCCAGACTCTTTTTTAGAGACTCACAGCCTTATAATCTCATTTCTCCTTTCCATTTCCCCCTTACATTAGGTCAAACCGCTTCCCGAAGTCATGTTATTATATGTAGACAGGTATATTCTGCTGTTCCGCATTGAATCTTTAATTCAAGGTCATTTTCTAGTTGCTTCTTCAGCTGGTATGTGGTAGTGATCCCTCGGTGCCAGGGAGGCTCATCCCCGGGTGTCGTGTCCCACGCTGGGGGGAATGCATCACATCTACATGCTGAGTTTGGCTGTGAGAGTGGCCACATTTGAGTAACATGAAGGCTGTCAGGAGGAAACCCCTAGGCACAATGCTACTCTAGGACTTGTTCTTATTGCAGGTGTATAGGCTCAAAAGTGTAGCCATTAGTATCAAGAGCCCACTGTTGGGCCCTCCTTCCTTCCTGGTTCTTGCCGTTGCACCTGGAGGATTGCCGCTGCTCTCCCAGGGCCCCCAACAGTGACCCCCAACCAGGAACCCAGTACCCCCCAGCTGTTGTTTTTAATTGTTTCCACTATGAGTATATACAGACATTACCATATACCCTGAGCATATGCCCTGGATAACTCCCTGTCAACCATATATATCCTGTCAATAACATCCCATATCAGTATTCCTCCGCTGCCATTGTTGAACCACTCTGTGATCCAAAACTTCCCGTAAAGTGAATCCCAACATAATGTCAGCTTCAGAAGAGTCTTAGATCACCGAAATTCATATATACAATATACAGTATTTCCCCAGATCCACCGTAAAACCTTTTCCCTTCCACAGCAATAATCTTTTAACTTATTCATATCATATTTCCTGAAACTGATGTACAGATTCCGAAACTATAGTTTTCAAACAAGGTGACATTTGTGCTTACTATGTGGTCCATACTTTAGGTTGTACAGTTTTCTAAATTTTTTAGTTATCCTATGTTTTGTCTTATGGATTTCATTATTAGTCTGTCATCCCCTATATGTTTTTGGTGTAATATTAGCTGTTTTATATTCATCCTCGTGTACTCTCACATAACTCCTCTTTTGCCCCCTTATTTACCTTTGTTCCAGCCATTGCACATCCATTTTCCCCTCCCCTTAGGGCCCACAATGCCTGCCAATCTAATGCCCTGGGAGCCGTCCTTTCTCATGAGAGATACAGTTCTCTCTATTCGACAGCATTAGTCTTCCCCATGATATGGGTCCACCCCACCCAATGGTAGAACCCACCTTGGTAAAATGAGCCTTCAGCTATTCCCTCCGGAGTCCGTCCTGCATCAGACCATAGCCCCTGAGCATCCTAACCAGGTAACCCTCCTACTTATACTTTGGTACGTTTTACTCAACATTTAGTTCTCAACGAACTTCTGACACGCTCCCATGTTCGTATGTTGCCCCTCCCTCCCACCTATTTCTTGGACCACATTACCCCTCTTCCCATCCCCAGCCCCCCTCAAACCCAGAAAACCCCACCCGAAGGTAACCCCTTGCCCCCATTTTGTCCCTTCTTTGTGCTCATACTTACCGCCAGCTCATCACAGAATCCACCCCTGCAGACATTAACTCACATCCTTCCTCCACCCCCCGATTTCCTGTAAGCCACTTTTCCAGACTCTAGCTCTCTGAGGCAGGTAACTTATTTCATATCATTGAGGTCATATAGTATTTGTCCTTCAATGCCTGGGTTGCTTCACTCAACATAAGATTCTCAAGGTTCATCCATGTTATCACGTGCGATTGTAGTGTATTGGTTCTCACAGCTGAGTAGTATTCCATTGTGTGTATATACCACATTTTATTGATCCACTCATCTGTTGATGGACATTTGGATTGATTCCAACTTTTGGCGATAGTGAACAATGCTGCTATGAACATTGGTGTACATATATCGGTTTGTGTCCTTGTTTTCAGATCTGATGGGTATGTACCCAGCAGTGGTATTGCTGGGTCATATGGTAAATCTATGGATAATTTTTTGAGAAACTGCCAAACTGTCCTCCAGAATGGTTGGATCCTTCTGCATTCCCACCAGCAATGGATGAGTGTTCCCCTTTCTTCACATCCTCTCCAGCATTTGTATTCTACTGTTTTTTTCATGCCTGCCAATCTTATGGGAGTAAGATGGTATCTCATTGTACTTTTGATTTGCATTTCCCTGATAGCTAGAGATTTGGAGCATTTTTTCATGTGCTTTTTAGCCATTTATATTTCTTCTTTGGAGAAGTGTCTGTTTAAATCTTTTTCCCATTTTTTAAATGGGTTGTTTATCTTTTTGTTTTCGAGATATATGAGTTCTTTATATATGCAAGTTATAAGTCTCTTATCAGATATATGGTTGCCAAATATTTTCTCCCATTGTGTGGGTTCCCTTTTAACTTTCTTGACAAACTCCTTTGAGGTGCAGAAGGCTTTAATTTTGAGGAAGTCCCATTTATCTATTTGTTCTTTTGCTGCTCGTGCTTTTGGTGTGATATTCATGAAGCCATTTCCTATTAGAAGGTCCTGTAGATGTTTCCCTACACTGCTTTCTAAGGTCTTTATGGTCTTGGCTCTTATATTTAGGTCTTTGATCCATCTTGAGTTGATCTTTGTATAAGGTGTGAGATGGTAATCCTCTTTCATTCTTCTACATATGGCTATCCAGTTCTCCAGGCACCATTTGTTGAATAGGCCATTCTCTCCCAGTTGAGAGGGTTTGGTGGCTTTATCGAATATTATATGGCTATATACATGAGGTTTTATATCTGAACTTTCAATGCGATTCCATTGGTCTGTGTGTCTCTCCTTATGCCAGTACCATGCTGTTTTCACTACTGTAGCTTTGTAGTATGTTTTGAAGTCAGGAAGTGTGATTCCTCCTATTTCGTTTTTCTTTTTCAATATGTCTTTCGCTATTCAGGGACTCTTTTTATTCCAAATAAATTTCATAGTTAGTTTTTCTAGTTCCTTAAAGAAGGCTGTGTTGATTTTTATTGGGATTGCATTGAATGTGTAGATCAGTATTGGTAGGATAGACATCTTAATAATATTCACTCTTCCTATCCATGAACAGGGAATATTCTTCCATTTATTTAGGTCTTCTTTGATTTCCTTGAACAATCTTGTATAGTTCTTGATGTATAAGTTTTTTAGCTCTTTAGTTAAATTTATTACTAAGTATTTGATTTTTTTATTTACTATTGTGAATGGTATTTGTTTCTTGATTTCCTCCTGATCTTGCTCATTATTGGTGAACAGAAATGCTACTGATTTTTGCGCATTAATCTTATAACCTGCGACTTTGCTAAACTCATTTATGAGTTATAAGAGCTTTGTTATAGATCTCTCAGTGTTTTCTATATATAGGATCATGTCATCTGCAAATAATGAAATTTTGACTTCTTCCCTTCCAATTTGAATGCCTTTTATATCTGGTTCTTGTCTCAGTGCTCGAGCAAGTACTTCCAAGACAATGTTAAATAGGAGCGGAGACAATGGGCATCCTTGTCTTGTTCCTGAGTTTAGAGGGAAGGATTTCAGGATTTCGCCATTGTAAACAATGTTGGCTTTAGGTTTTTCATATATACTCTTTATCATGTTCAAAAAGTTTCCTTGTATTCAGATCTTTTGGAGTGTTTTTTTCAGGAAGGGGTGCTGTATTTTGTTAAATGCCTTTTCTGCATCTATAGATATAATCATGTGGTTTTTTTCTCTCAATCTGTTTATATGGTGTATTACATTGATTGATTTTCTTATGTTGAACCATCCTTGCATACCTGGAATAAATCCCACTTGGTCATGGTGTATAAGTCGTTTAATGTGTTGTTGAATACGATTAGCAAGTATTTTGTTAAGTATTTTTGCGTCTAGGTTCATTAGAGAAATTGGTCTGTAATTTTCCTTTCTTGTGGTGTCTTTGTTTGGCTTTGGTACTAGGGTAATGTTGGCATCATAGAAGGAATTAGGCAGTGTTCCTTCTGTTTCGATTTTTTGGAATAGTTTCAACAGGATTGGTGTTAGTTCTTTCCGGAATGTTTTGTAGAATTCACCCGTGAAGCCGTCTGGCCCTGGGCTCTTCTTAGTTGGGAGATTTTTAATGACTGATTCTAGCTCTTTGCTTGTGATTGGTTTGTTAAGATCATTAATTTCTTCTTTCGTCAGTATGGGCTGCTTATGTATTTCTAGGAATTTGTCCATTTCCTCTAAATTGTCATTTTTGTTGGAATATAGTTTTTCAAAGTATCCTCTTATGATAGTCTTTATTTCTGTGGGGTCAGTGGTGATATCCCCTATCTCATTTCTCATTTTGTGTATTTGCCTCTTTTCTCTTTTTTCTGTTAGTCTCGCTAAAGGTTTGTCAATTTTGTTGATCTTCTCAAAAAACCAGCTCTTGGTCTTGTTTATTTTTTCAAGTGCTTTCTTATTTTCTATTTCATTTAGTTCTGCTCTTATCTTTGTTATTTCCTTCCTTCTTCTTCCTGTTGGGTTACTTTGTTGTTGTTTTTCTAATTCCGTCAAAAGTGCAGTTAGTTCTCCAATTTTTGCTCTTTCTTCTTTTTTGATATATGAATTTATGGCTATAAATTTCCCTCTCAGTACCACTTTTGCTGCATCACATAAATTTTGGTATGTTGTGTTATCATTATCATTTGTTTCAAGGTAGTTATTGATTTCTTTTGAGATTTAGTCTTTGACCCACTGTTTTTCTAAGAGTGTGCTGTTTAATTTCCAAATTGTCGTGTGAAGTCTGGGTCTCTGTCCCTTGCAAATTTCCAGCTTGATTCCACTGTGGTCAGAGATATTGTTTTGTATGATTTCGATCTTTCGGAATTCATTAAGCCTTTCTTTGTGGCCTAGCATATGTTCAATCTTGGAGAATGTTCCATGTGCGCTTGAGAAAAATGTATATCCTGCTGTGTTTGGGTGTAATGATCTATATATGTCTATTAGATCCAGCTCTTCTAATATACTGTTCAAATATTTTGTTTCTTTAGTGATTCTCTTTTGAGATGTTCTGTCCAGAGTTGATAGTGGTGTATTAAAATCCCCCACTATAATTGTAGATGCATCTATTCTTTCACTTAGTTTTTCCAGCGTTTGCCTCACATATTTAGAGGCACCCTTGTTAGGAGCATAAATATTTATGATTGTTCGATCTTCTTGACAGATTTTCCTTTCACTAAAATATAGTATCCTTCTTTGTCTCTCACAATTGTTTCGCATTTAATGTCTATTTTGTCTGATATTAATATAGCTACTCCTGCCTTTTTTTGGTTGTTGTTTGCTTGTATGATTGTTTTCCAGCCATTCACTTTCAACCTCCATGAGTCTCTGGGTCTAAGATGTGTCTCTTGTAGGCAGCATATAGATGGGTTGTATTTCCTTATCCAGTGTCCCAGTCTGAGTCTTTTGATAGGTGAGTTTAATCTGTTGACATTCAGTGTTATTACGTTTAGAGAGTTATTTATGGTAGCCATATTTTGGTTGGATTTGTGTTTGTTATATTTTGTTTGTATTATTTTATTTTCCCCTTCTATTTTTGTCTTTTTTGTTGCTTTTACACTCTCCTCCATCTCTGACTGTCCTGTTTTTTCCTTTCTTCCTGCAGAACTCCCTTAAGAATTTCTTGAAGGGGAGGTTTCTTGTTGATATACTCTTTCAGTTTCTGTTTATCTGTGAATATTTTGAACTCTCCATCATTTTTGAATGCTAGTTTAGCTGGATAGAGTATTCTTGGTTGGAAAAATTTTTCCTTTAGTACCTTGACTATATCATACCACTGCTTTCTTGCCTCCATGGCTTCAGATGAGAAATCAGCACTTAATCTTATGGAGCTTCCCTTGTATGTGATGGTTTTCTTTTCTCTTGCTACTTTTAGAATTTTCTCTTTGTCTTGAACATTGGATAATTTGACAAGTATATGTCTTGGGGTGGGCCTGTTGGGGGTTATGACCAGTGGAGTGTGCTGTGCTTCTTGGATATGTACATCTGTCTCTTTCAGTAAATTTGGGAAGTTTTCAGTCATTATTTCCTGCAACACTCCTTCTGACTCCTTTCCCTTCGTTTCTCCTTCTGGAATGCCAATAATACATATGTTTGAGCGTTTTGCATTATCATTCAGGTCCCTAAGTCCTATCTGGATTTTTTCTACCTTTTTATTAACCACTTCTACTATATGTTTGATTTCCAATGCACTGTCTTCCACATCACTAATTCTCTGCTCTGCCTCTTCTAGTCTGCTGATATTTGCTGCAAGTGTATTTTTGATTTCTTGAATTGTGGTGTTCATTTCCATCATATCTGTTATTTTTTTGTGCATGTCTGCCATTTCACCTCCAAGTGTTGTCTTCATGTTGTTAACCTCTTTCATTACTTCATCAAATTTGTCAGTGAAAAATGGTCTGAGATCTTTCATTGCTTGTGCGAAGTTCTGCTCCCCTTCCTGATTTTTAGTTTGTTGATTGGATTCAGCCATGTTTTCCTGATTACTGGTTTGGTTTGTAGATTTTTGTTGCTGTCTTGTCATCATTTTTCCTTGACGGGTTTAATCAGTTCTGTAGCTTCTTTGTCTTGTCTTGGAGATTAATTAGCTGTTGTTTTTGCGTAAGTGTTATATCTTCTCTTTGTCACTTTGTTCTTCCTATTCCAATTTCTTATTGCTGGTTAAGTTCACTTTAAAGGAAAATATTAATGCTGGGGAAAGGCAATTGTGTAAGGAAGGAAAAAGTGTAAAGTAGTATTGGTGGTATATTTTAACAAAGCATCAATATGAGTTCTGGGAGGATGGAGTTTAGATCATGTAAATTGTGTAGAGTCATAGTAGTAGGAAAGTACCTATAATGAGGTAGATGACTGAATATGGGAGGGATATGGTACGTACTATGAACCTATTGTTTTCGTGAGAGAGGGAATGAGAAAAGAAAGGTAATAATTTCAAGGGCAGATACCAGATGGAAAACTAAACAAAGGTATTAGAAATTAAGAGTTAGACACTTAGTGGATCAAAGAAAGGGAGGTGGAATGTAGGAGAGATAGCAGATGGTGCAGGATATCAATTTGTAGCGGACAGGGGATAGTGTAGATAGCCTAAATCTATTCACAGAGAAATGAGGCAGTGGAGGATGAGGAAACCCAGCAAATGTGAGTTGTTTCCTGTAGGACCTATTGTATTGTTAAGATAAAATAAAATAATAAGAAGATTGGGGACAAGAAAGAGACGATTAAAAAAAAGATAAAGAGACTTTGGGGGATACGCTGGGAGAAAAGACTAGGGGATAATGCAATGCCAGGAATCAGAACATTAAATACTAGAATAAAAAAAAATAGAAATAGAATAAAAATAAAAACAAAACAAAGAAGAAAAAACACAAATGCTGGGGGCTAGGACATTCAAGGGCCTCAGATGAACCTCAGGGCGTGGTGGATTCAGGGATGGACAGTCTGAGGTATTGATGCCTCAAGAGGTGTGGGTCTCTGGCGTGTGGGCCGCCAGAGTCCAGGGAACTCAGACCTGGCAACCTGGAGTCCAGTTAACAGGAATCCTGGGAGCACCACAGTGCATCACAGCCTTCAGGGATCCCTGCAGCCCTATGGGTGAGGTGTCATCCACAAGCTCTATCCTGTGTTCTGTGTCCTACAATTCACTCACTTACTAGGGTCTATTGTGTGGATATATCACCTATTGACTTAAGGAACCCTCCCACCCTGTGGTGCCTGGGAATGTCCACCTGGGGGCTCCTCTAGGCTGCAGCCAATTTAATGACTCAGATCAAATATCCAGGTCCAGGGGAGGGGCTCCAGCCAGAAACGCTAATAACAGAGTCCAAACCCGAAATTCCCACACTTCACAAAATATTCCCCTAATCAGCTTCCAAACGTCTGCCACCCCGTGAGACCCTGGTAGCGTCTCTTTGTTGCTATCACTTTGAGACTGCTGTAGGTCAGCAGCCGGGCTTGGGGGGGGGCATGGCTCTAGGCTCCCTGAGAGTAAGACATTCAGACTTTTCAGCTGAAAATTCCCCTCTAAAAAGTAGGTGAATAGCTGTTTAAATTTAACAACTTCTGTTGTAAAGTCTTTTGTCAATAGATTAATCCTTTGATGATTAATGTCTTTCTTAGTGTGAGGATGCATGTAAAAGGTTAAATTCAGAAATTCAATTTCCTATAAAATTAATAAGAGGTAGTAAAATCTTTGCCTGATTAGATCCTTTTTACAGCCAGACTATTAGAGCCTTAAGAAGAAAAACATTTTTAGGTTTCACATTCATTGCTAATGCTATCAAGATTGCCAAATCTCTCATAGGTCTTTTACTGAGAAAAAAAACCTTCTTTTCTGTATATAGAATTAGTTCTCTAGACATATTCCCTGAAGTGGAATTATAGGGTCAAAGACTGAATATTTTAAGGCTTTTGATCCATTGTATGAAATTTCTTTCCCAAAGGGCTGTATCAACTTCCATTTCCATTAGCAATAATGAGTACATCACCTTCCCCAAACATCAGAACTTCTTCAATCACATCTCTTTCCATCTTTCCTTCTGTCTCTCAAGAACTGTATGACTATTCTTATTTTCAAAACTTAACCTGAATCCATTTACTTCCAATTCATATTAAATATTTCTTTAAGCCATTGCCATTAGAGTGTTTAGGCATATTGGCCAATAATTTTTTCTTTACTAAATAACTTTGAGCCCCAGGGATTACCATGTTTGAAAGACCCCATCATCGGTGTATGGTCCTCCAATAGAGACAAAAAAGGAAGAACTTTTGTTTGTTTAGTAATATCTGGACTACTCCTGAAGCTGATCTGGTTATGATTGCTGTTTGATTTAGACTCCTTTTCTCCATCTAATTTTAGACTTATAACTTTGTCTCTGGTATGGTTTGACTTTGATACTGCTGGATTGAACCAGCAGCCATTTCCACAGATTGACAGTTGGTTATACCCTCATTTGGTATTCTCCATCCTGTCCTTATGCTCAGACCCAGAGTCTTTCCACTGCTCCACATTACTTGCTCTATGAATTATTGTCATATAGTGGGAAAGTAGACTGGGTTCTAAACTTGGTTCTGTATCAATTAACTCTATGGCTTTGGCCAAGATATTACTTTACATTTTAAGACTTCATTTCTGTTTCTGAAAGTAGATATAATACTGCTTTTGTGTGGGTAAAGTGACAAAGACAATGAGATCATGGAAATAACAATAAACTCAATAATAATATTAAGAGATATCATTTATTGTGCACTTAAAATGGCTTGCTTTACCTCCATTACCACATTTAAATGACATTTCACATAAAATCTCAAAGAAGTTAAGTGAATTGCCCATGATTGCAATGCTAGCAAGTGATGGGACCCACATTTTAACTAGAACCTATATTTTTAATGTTTATACTCAAAATTAAAATATGAAATAGAACATGATTTGATTTGGTCAGGAGATTAAATATGTGATAGATATGTAAAATCTGGAAGGAATCTTCATATTTCAGCCAGTTGATGTTCTTTCAAATGGACCTCCAAATCATCAAAACCTAGAAGACATGAAAGGGAGTTGGGGAGACTAGCACAGAAGAAAACCAGATGGTCTTCTGGAATTGAGGAAGACAGTGATGAGCACTGGTAATGTATTTAGGGAGTCAGACAAGGTTGAAATAATTGTCTTGCTAACCTCAGAGGGTGGTTGTGAAGACAAAATTAGTAAAAGGACTCTAATAACAATGACTTCTAATTAATGAGTCTTTACTCTGAAGCAGACATTGAGCTTTATGCTTAGCATACAGCAGTGTTTTTAAAAGTTTAATGAATTACCTTGGAATCTTGACAAACTGAAAATTGTGATTCTTTAAGTTATGGATAATGCCTGAGAGTCTGCATTTCTAACATTCTCAGATGATGCCACTACTACTGCTCTAGGGGCAACTTTTTGAAGGGCAAGAATAGCCTCAAAATATTCACATTGTACAAAAATACGAAAAGGAGATTGAGGTAAGAATAGGCCAGCTTTTTCCATTGTCACATCATGGCAGAAGGGATATTCAGATTTCATCTCATACTCATACCAGAACTTCATCTCATTCTCATACTAGAACATGCTACTGTTTCTCAATTAGACTGGGATGAAAAGGATACCTCTACACATTTGTGTGAGGTGTTTCTATACTTTTCTAAAGGGTCTGTTCTATAAATGCAATAGCAATGAACCCAATAAGTGATCTACCTACAAAGAGTGGACAGCTTGACTATCTGGAAAATATTTGGTTGGTCTTTACGTTGGCCTTGCCTGGACATAAATGAGGAGGGTAGTTGTTGAGGTGAATTTTCCTTTTTGACTCTGCTGTTGGACCTTGGCAAAAACTCCATTTTTATTTGTGACCTTGGGTAAAGTCCAGTTGGGCCAATTTTCTATCAGGTTGAGTAAAACCTAGTGAGTTCACTGTGAACTTGAAAGACCAGAAAAATGAATTCTGCCTCTATGGAAACCTGAAATGGTTTAGTTATTCACCTTATAGTAACTTCAGATTTTTGTTCAACTTCAATGATTTATGGCATATATCAGATTTTGGAAAATGTGCTAAAATAGATTTGGAAGGGGAGGATATTGTCTACAATGGCCATGCATTTCACAAGAGAAATATAGAAAAAAAGTGTTAGAGCTAAGAAGTATAAAACTGCTGCAACAACTATAGCTAAACACAAATGAGATTTATTGACCCACTCTTATTTATGTTTCATTATTATGCCAAAGAAGATGCATTTTTTTCTAAAATTCAAGATTGAAAAACAATTTAGTTAAGGGAACTCTATAGTCATAAATACCTTATTAAAAAGCAACTTCCCCTCTTGTTTATAAGAAACTGGGCTAATATGTCAATTTATTCCTTCAAAAGGTATCCAAGAAAAAAATTATCCCCCAAACTGCATGTGGCTTCTTAATCTTCACTTTTCCAAAAATCAATTATTTGGTAAGTGGTTTGCTTCTCCATTGGTTAGCTCTTTCATATCAGAACATAACCATGTGAAAGAAAACCCAAGATTTGATCAAATATATTTTATTTTTATTTTATTTATTTTTATTTATTTCTCCCCCCCCCACCCCATTGTCTGCTCTCTGTGTCCATTTGCTGTGTGTTCCTCTCTGTCTTCCTGTATTCCTGTCAGTGGCAATGGGAATCTGTGTCTCTTTTTTTGTTCCATCATCTTGCCTTGTCAACTCTCCATGTATGCAGCACCACACCTGGGCAGGCTGTGCCTTCTTCATGCAGGGTGGCTCTCCTTTTGGGGTACACTCCTTGTGTGGGGGGCTGCCCCACACAAGGGACACCCCTGCATGGCAGGGCACTCTTTCATGATTCAGCCCTGTGAATGGGCCAGCTCACCACAAGAATAGGGAGGCCCTGCGTTTGAACCCTGGACCTCCCATGTGGTAGGCAGACACTCTATCCATTGAGCCAAATTTGCTTCCCAAAATATATTTTAAAGAAGGTTGAAATACTTGTCCAAATGAGGATTATTAATTCTCTCATCCATTCTCTATCTTTGCAAGAGTATCAAGGTTAACATAGTTATTGCTAGATTAATAAACTTATACAATAATGCAATTTAAGTCAAAGTTCTAGATTCTAGTCTCATTTAGCTATTAATTTTATTTCTTTTTCTGCAGTATGTTCTATGTATCACCAAGAAACTGGATCTGGTAATCTGAATGAATAGGTGAAGCTTCTAATGCCATATTGTCAACCTCCGTTGGAGTTGCATTAATAGCATCATTTCAATATACATACGATAAAATTTACTATGTATTTGTATGGTAAAGAGATTTTCCACAGCATTGTCTGAATAGTGGTAACTATGCCATGTTTTTGAATTACATTTGATATTCTAATTTCATTAATATTTTCTCTTTTGTTTGCTAGATCAGATACAGAGCTTGTTCTGTGGTAAAGTACTATCCTATGGCATTTGTCAAAAAAAAAAAGCAGTAGCAATTGCTTAACATTAAAACCACCTGAGGCAGAAAAAACTGTGGGGTAAACAAAAGGTTGAAGAAAAATTTAGAAGGAAGATGTAGCAAATAAAGTGTTTATATGGGGCTTTGAGAGGCACTTAAATATTTCCAGGAAATCTAGAAAGCTACATTCACATGCAGAGTTCTATGAAGGCTCAGAAAAGACCTGAGAGGAAGTCAGTATCTCACCTTTGGTTGATGTGAGGCCTTTCACAAGCAGGAAATGAAGACTATGTCTAAATTATAAACTGCCTGGCTGGGAGTGGACGGCATGCTCCAAAACACACAGAGCCACTCAAGAAAGAGTAAGAGACTTAAGAAAATCTCTGCACAATGATTAGTTGACCATTCATCTAAGTGAGTAGAGAATATATTGGCCACATATCCACATTTAACAAAAATACAGACTTTACGGAATTAGTTTGGAGAAGTAATTAAACAAACATATGGCAGAAAAACAACAAAAGAAAAATAATAAGCTGTGGGGGAAAGGAGGTCTGATTTCAAGAATAACCACATCATATTACCGAAAATGCTCATTTTTCAAAAAAAAATTTAGACATGGAATGAAACAGGAAAATAAACTTCATAAAAAGAAATAAATTGGAGGGAAGGTAACAGAGAAGATCCGTCTGTGAAATATACACGGAGATCCCAGCTACCTGTAGAGGATTCCCTCCTTGGGTAGGCAGAGACGAGGCATCTAGCCCCGCTCGGTGGGGCTGAGCCAGGCCGGGCCGGGCTGCGCCGGCGGCGAGCAGGGCCGGGCGGGGCCGAGCCGGGCCGAGCCGGGCCGCGGCGGCGTGCAGAGCCGGGCGGGGCCAGTTCAGGCCGCGGCGGCGGGCAGCGGACGCCAGAGCCGGGCCTGGGCCGCTGTAGCGAGCGTAGCCGGGTGTAGCCGGGCCGGGCCGCGGCGGCGTACGGAGCCGGGCAGGGCCGGTGCAGGCCGCGGCGGCGAGAGACGGATGCCGGAGCTGGGCCGGGCCGCTGTAGCAAGCACAGCCAGGCGGAGCCGGGTCAGGCCACGGCGGCGGGAGGTGGACGCGAGAGCCGGCTGGGCCGCTGTAGCGAGCGGAGCCGGGCGGAGCCAGGCCAGGCCGTGGCGGCGTAAGGAGCCGGGCAGAGCCGGTCCAGGCCTCCGCAGCGGGCAGCGGCGGGCAGAGCCCGGCCAGCGGAGGGGTTTCTGTTCTTTGTGTTTTTTTTGCTTTTTTTTAAATTTATTTTATTTAATTTTTTTTTTTTTTGGAGCATCTGCAGTACTGGGGAGTTCGTGGGCCCTGGGCGGCCTATTGGGGGTTTGTGGGAAGGGAGGTGCTTGCAGACCCATTTGGGCAGACAGACGGGGGGTTTTAGGGCAAAGCAGGAGGAAGTTGTAGTTTTAGATAGTGTTGCAATTGTGACACGTGTATACCTGTATCTCTCTTCCCCCTATCCGTTCCACACCATTTCCCCATCCTCTTTTTCTTTATTCCTTTCTTCTTGTCTTTCTTTTTTTCTTTATTATAATTAGTTTTTTTTTTCAGTTTTCTCTTTCCCTCTTGTCCCTCATCTTCCACTTATTTTATTTTAATTCAAGTATACAATAGGTGCTACAGGGAACACCTCACATTTGCTGGGTTTTCCCATCCTCCACTGCCTCATTTCTGTGTGAACTGATTTAGGCTACCTACACTATCCCCCTTCCCCTGCATCTTGATATCCACTATCATCTACTGTCTCTCCCATATTCCACCACCCACCTCCCGTTCTTTGATCCATAAAGTGTCTAACTCTTAATTTCTAATACCTTTGTTCTGTTTTCTGTCTGTTATCCACTCTTGAAACTACTACCTTTCTTTTCTTTTTCCCTCTCTCATGAAAACAATAGCTTTGTAGTTCATACCATATTCCTCCCATATTCAGTCATCTACTTCTTAAAAGGTACTCTACCTACAGCTATAACTCTATACAATCTACATGAATCTAACCTCCATCCTCCCAGATCTCATATTCTTGCTTTGTTAACATACATCACCAATACTACTTTACACTTTTCCCTTGCTTACACAATTGCCTTTCCCCAACACTAATGCTTTCCTCTAAAGTGAACTTAACCAACAACAAGTAACTAGAATAAGAAGAAAAAAGTGACAAAGAGAAGATATAACACCTATGCAAAAATAACAACTAATTAACCTCCAAGAGCAGACAAAGAAGCTAAGGAACTGATTAAATTCGTCAAAATAAAGAGATGACCAGAAAGCAACAAAAATCTACAAACCAAACCAATAATCAGGAAAACATGGCTGAATCCAATCAACAAACCAAAAATCACGAAGGGGAGCAAAACTTGGCACAAGCAATGAAAGATCTCAGAACATTTATCACCGACAAATTTGATGCAGTAATGAAAGAGGTTAACAACATGAAGACATCACTTGGAGGGGAAATTGCAGACATACGCAAAAACATAACAGATATGATGGGAATGAACACCACAGTTCAAGAAATCAAAAATACACTTGCAGCAAAAATCAGCAGACTAGAAGAGACAGAGCAGAGAATTAGTGATGTGGAAGACAGTACATCAGAAATCAAACAGATAGTAGAAGGGGTCAATAAGAAGATAGAAAAAATCCAATTAGGATTTAGGGACCTGAATGACAATGCAAAATGCTCAAACATACGTATTATAGGCATTCCAGAAGGTGAAGAGAAGGGAAAGGGGTCAGAAGGAGTGTTGCAGGAAATAATGGCTGAAAATTTCCCAAATCTACTGAAAGAGACAGATGTACATATCCAAGAAGCACAGCGCACTCCACAAGTCATAAACCCCAACAGGCCCACCCCAAGACATATACTTGTAAAATTATCCAATGCTCAAGACAAAGAGAAAATCCTAAAAGCAGCAAGAGAAAAGAAAACCATCACATACAAGGGAAGCTCAATTAGATTAAGTGCTGATTTCTCTTCTGAAACCATGGAGGCAAGAAGACAGTGGTATGATATAGTCAAGGTACTAAAGGAAAAAAATTTCCAACCAAGAATACTCTATCCACCTAAACTAGCATTCAAACATGATGGAGAGTTCAAAATATTCGCAGACAAACAGAAACTGAAAGAGTATACCAACAAGAAACCTCCCCTTCAAGAAATTCTAAAGGGAGTTCTGGAGGAAGAAAGGAAAAAACAGGAAAGGCAAAGTTGGAGGAGAGTATAAGACCAACAACAACAACAAAAAAGACAAAAAAATATATACAAACAAAATATGACAAACACAAATCCAATCAAAATATGGCTAACACAAATAATTCCTTGATAGTAATAACACTGAATGTCAACGGATTAAACTCACCTATCAAAAGATTCAGACTGGGACATTGGATAAGGAAATATGACCCATCCATATGCTGTCTACAAGAGACACATCTTAGACCCAGAGACGCATGGAGATTGAAAGTGAATGGCTGGAAAACAATCATACAAGCTAACAATAACCAAAAAAAGGCAGGAGTAGCTATATTAATATCAGACAAAATAGACATTAAATGTGAAACAATTGTGAGAGACAAAGAGGATACTACATTTTAGTCAAAGGGAAAATCTGTCAAGAAGATCGAACAATCATAAATATCTATGCCCCTAACAAGGGTGCCTCTAAATACGTCAGGCAAACGCTGGAAAAACTAAGTGAAAGAATAGATACATCTACAATTATAGTGGGGGATTTTAATACACCACTATCAACTCTGGACAGAACATCTCAAAAGAGAATCACCAAAGAAACAAAACATCTGAATAGTATATTAGAGGAGCTCGATCTAATAGACATATATAGATCGCTACACCCAAACACAGCAGGATATACATTTTTCTCAAGCGCACATGGATCATTCTCCAAGATAGATCATATGCTAGGCCACAAAGAAAGGCTCAACGAATTCAGAAAGATTGAAATCATACAAAACATTATCTCTGACCACAGTGGAGTCAAGCTGGAGATTTGCAAGGGACAGAAGCCCAGATTTCACACCACGATTTGGAAATTAAACAGCACACTCTTAGAAAAACAGTGGGTCAAAGAAGAAATCTCAAAAGAAATCAATGACTACCTTGAAACAAATGATAATGATAACACAACATACCAAAATTTATGGGATGCAGCAAAAGCAGTACTGAGAGGGAAGTTTATAGCCATAAATTCATATATCAAAAAAGAAGAAAGAGCAAAAATTGAAGAACTAACTGCACATTTGAAGGAATTAGAAAAACAACAACAAAGTAACCCAACAGGAAGAAGAAGGAAGGAAATAACAAAGATAAGAGCAGAACTAAATGAAATAGA
This sequence comes from Dasypus novemcinctus, assembly GCF_030445035.2. Lineage (NCBI taxonomy): Eukaryota > Metazoa > Chordata > Mammalia > Cingulata > Dasypodidae > Dasypus > Dasypus novemcinctus. The sequence continues at coordinate 126,122,991 of NC_080704.1, forward strand.
AAATAAGAAAGCACTTGAAAAGATAAACAAGACCAAGAGCTGGTTTTTTGAGAAGATCAACAAAATTGACAAACCTTCAGCAACACTAACAAAGAAAAAAAGAGAGAAGATGCAAATACACAAAATAAGAAATGAGAAAGGCGATATCACCACTGACCCAACAGAAATAAAGACTATCATAAGAGGATATTTTGAAAAACTATATTCCAACAAAAATGACAATCAAGAGGAAATGGACAAATTCCTAGAAACACATAAGCAGCCCATATTGACAAAAGAAGAAATTGATGATCTTAACAAACCAATCACAAGCAGAGAGATAGAATCAGTTATTAAAAATCTCCCAACTAAGAAGAGCCCAGGGCCAGATGGCTTCACAGGTGAATTCTACTAAACATTCCGGAAAGAACTGACACCAATCCTGCTGAAACTATTCCAAAAAATCGAAACATTACCCAACTCCTTCTATGATGCCAACATTACCCTAGTACCAAAGCCAAACAAAGACATCACAAGAAAGGAAAATTACAGACCAATTGCTCTAATGAACCTAGACGCAAAAATACTTAACAAAATACTTACTAATCGTATTCAACAACACATTAAACGTATTATACACCACGACCAAGTGGGATTCATCCCAGGTATGCAAGGATGGTTCAACATAAGAAAATCAATCAACGTAATACACCATATAAACAGATTGAAGGAAAAAAATCACATGATTATATCTATTGATGCAGAAAAAGCATTTGACAAAATACAGCACCCTTTCTTGATAAAAACACTCCAAAAGATTGGAATACAAGGGAATTTTTTGAACATGATAAAGAGTATATATGAAAAACCTAAAGCCAATATTGTTTACAATGGAGAAATCCTAGACTCCTTCCCTCTAAACTCAGGAACAAGACAAGGATGCCCACTGTCTCCGCTCCTATTTAACATTGTCTTAGAAGTACTTGCTCGAGCACTGAGGCAAGAACCAGAAATAAAAGGCATTCAAATTGGAAAGGAAGAAGTCAAAATTTCATTATTTGCAGATGACATGATCCTATACATAGAAAACGCTGAGAGATCTACAATGAAGATTCTAGAACTCATAAATGAGTTTAGTAAAGTCGCAGGTTATAAGATCAATGCGCAAAAATCAGTAGCATTTCTGTACACCAATAATGACCAAGATCAGGAGGAAATCAAGAAACAAATACCATTCACAATAGTAAATAAAAAAATCAAATATTAGGAATAAATTTAACTAAAGAGGTAAAGAACTTATACATCGAGAACTATACAAGATTGTTCAAGGAAATCAAAGAAGACCTAAATAAATGGAAGACTATTCCTTGTTCATGGATAGGAAGACTGAACATTATTAAGATGTCTATCCTACCAAAACTGATCTACACATTCAATGCAATCCCAATAAAAATCAACGCAGCCTTCTTTAAGGAACTAGAAAAACTAACTATGAAATTCATTTGGAAAGGAAAGAGACCCCGAATAGCCAAAGACATACTGAAAAAGAAAAACGAAATTGGAGGAATCACACTACCTGACTTCAAAACATACTATAAAGCTATGGTGGTGAAAACAGCATGGTATTGGCATAAGGAGAGACACATAGACCAATGGAATCGAATTGAAAACTCTGATATAGAACCTCACATATACAACCACATAATATTCGATAAAGCCACCAAAACCTCTCAACTGGGAGAGAGTGGCCTATTCAACAAATGGTGTCTGGAGAACTGGATATCCATATGTAGAAGAATGAAAGAGGATTACCATCTCACACCTTATACAAAGATCAACTCAAGATGGATCAAAGACCTAAATATAAGAGCCAAGACCATAAAAACCTTAGAAAGCAGTGTAGGGAAACATCTACAGGACCTTGTAATAGGAAATGGATTTATGAATATCTCACCAAAAGCACGAGCAGCAAAAGAAATAATAGATAAATGGGACTTCCTCAAAATTAAAGCCTTCTGCACCTCAAAGGAGTTTGTCAAGAAAGTAAAAAGGGAGCCCACACAGTGGGAGAAAATATTTGGCAATCATATATCTGATAAGAAACTTATAACTTGCATATATAAAGAACTCCTATATCTTGAAAATAAAAAGATAAACAACCCATTTAAAAAATGGGAAAAAGACTTAAACAGACACTTCTCCAAAGAAGAAATACAAATGGCAAGAAAGCACATGAAAAAATGTTCCAAATCTCTAGCTATCAGGAAAATGCAAATCAAAACTACAATGAGATACCATCTTACACCCATAAGATTGGCAGCTATGAAAAAAACAGAAGAATACAAGTGCTGGAGAGGATGTGAAGGAAGGGGAACACTCATTCACTGCTGGTGGGAATGCAGAAGGATCCAACCATTCTGGAGGACAGTATGGCAGTTTCTCAAAAAACTAGCCATAGATTTGCCATATGACCCAGCAATACCAATGCTGGGTATATACCCAGCAGAATTGAAAACAAGGACACAAACCGATATAGGTACACCAATGTTCATAGCAGCATTGTTCACTATTGCCAAAAGTTGGAATCAACCCAAATGCCCATCAACAGATGAGTGGATCAATAAAATGTGGTATATACACACAATGGAATACTACTCGGCTGTAAGAACAAACACACTACAAACACATGTGATAACATGGATGAATCTTGAGAACCATATGTTGAGTGAAGCAACCCAGACATTGAAGGACAAATACTACATGACCTCAATGATATGAAATAACCAAGCTGCCCTAGATAGCAAGAGACTGAACGATAGGCTTACAGGAAATCGGAGGGTGGAGGAAGGATATGAGCCGATGTCTGCAGGGGTGGAATTTAAGACGAGATGGTGGTAAGTATGAACACAAAGAAGAGATAAAAGGGGGGCAAGGGGTTGCCTTTGGTTGGGGCTTTGCGGGTTTGAGGGTGGCTGGGGAGGGACGGATGGGTTACGTTGCCCAAAAGTGGGGGGAGGCAGGGGTAGCATACGAACACAGGAGAGGGTCAGGTGTTGGTGGAGAGTAAAATGCTGAGAAAATCATATCAAAATATAATAAAGAGGGTTACCTGTTTAGAATGCTCGGAGGGGAAGGTCTGATGCAGGACGGGCTCCTGGGGAATGTCTAAATGCTCATTCTGCCAGAGTGGGTGACACCATGGGGTAGAAACCCAAGTAGTGAGAGTGGGGGTGGACCCACATCCTGGGGAGGACTAATGCCATCCAATAGAGGGAACTGTATCCCTCGAGAGAAAGGGTGGCTCCCAGGGCATTGGGGCAGTTGAGCAAGTTAGGCCCTGAACACTATTCCATCTATCTCTGGAAGTGGCTCCTCAGGAAACGGAGGTTGGCTGTCACTGTGGGCACCAAGGTGGAAGGGAAAATGGATGTTAAATGTGTGGAACCAAAGTAAATGGGGGGTAAGAGAGGAGTTTCTTGAGAGTACACAAGGATGGATATAAAACATGTAATATTACACCATAACATATAGGAGATGACAGACTGATAATGTAAACCATAATGTAAAACATAGGATAACTAAAAATGTAAAGAACTGTGTATCCTAAAGTATGCACCATAATGTAAGCACAGATGTCACCTTGTTAGAAAGCTAATGTCTCAGACTCTGTACATCACTTTAAGTAAATATGATATGAATAGGGCGTAAGAGTATCACTGTGGAAGGGAAAAGGTTTTCTGGTGGATGTGTGGGAGTGCTGTATATTATATATATACATTGCTGTGGTCTAGGACTCCTGTGAAGAAAAGCTGAATAATTAGGGGGGGGGGGAAAGAAAAAGATAGGATGTGGAATTTTTTCAAGTCAACATTCTTTATCTAAGTTCTTTATCTAACTTTATCCAAGTTCTTTATCTATCCTTTAAACCCATCGCTATATGCCATTCCCTAGTAAGGGACCATGACATTATATTGGGCTTCAAATTTCGGGGAGTTCTGGATCACAGAGTGTTTCAACAATGGCAATGGAGGGATACTGGTATGGGATACCAATGACAGGTGATATATGGCTGACAGGGAGCTGTACAGAACATATGTCCTGGGTGCATGGTAATGTTGGATATACTCATAGTGGCAACAATTAAAAACCACAGCAGGGGGGGTACTGGGTTCCTGGCCAGTGGTGCTCTGTCGTGGTCCCTAGGGGAGCAGCGACAGTCTCCCAGGTACAGTGGTGGGGACCGGGAGGGAGTGAGGGTTCAACAGTGAGCCCCTGATGCTAATGACTATGCTTGTGAGCTGATAAACTTAAAATAAGAACAAGGCCTAGAGCAACATTGTGCCTGGGAATTTCCTCCTGTCAGCCTTCATGTTACTCAAATGTGGCCAGTCTCGAAGCCAAACTCAGCATGTAAATGCAATGCCTTCCCCCCAGCGTGGGACATGACACCCGGGGATGAGCCTCCCTGGCAACGAGGGACCACTATCAACTACCAACTGATGATGCAACTGGAAAATGACCTTATACGGAAGGTTCAATGCGGATCAGCTGAATATCCATGTCTACATAAAATACCATGACTTTAAAATGCTGTTTGACCTAAAGTAAGGGGGAAATGGAAAGGAGAAATGAGTTTGTATGGCTACGAGTTTCTAAAAAATAGTCTGGAGGCTGGCAGAAGGATTGCCCTCATGCACAACTGAGCAGAGTCAGAGAGACAGATAAAGCAGATACAACCCCCAGATATTGGTTCCTTTGAGGGCTAAAGAGACCCATGGGAGTTATGGTCATGGCCGATGGGGTTAACTACCAGGGCAGACGGCCCCTCTTTGGAAATGGTGTTTATGTGTGATGAATCTGGACTCAGATGGGATCTCCCTTCATAAGACTTTCATGCTAATGTGCTGGAGGTGCAGTTAATGTTGGGGTTTAAGATATATTTAGGGGATTTGAATCTCTGGACTGATAATGTGATAGCCAGGTCCTGAGCCTCAACAGACTCCAGGACCTACAATCTGATCTATTGGACTTACCACACTCAGCTAAGATGGAGTTGAAGAAGGACAACCACCACACCATGGAGCCTAGAGTGATTACAACTGAAAATGGGAGGATTGCATCCAGCATCCATGTGGAATCTGAGCCTCCTCTTGACATAGAGGTGCAATGGACACAACCAATCCAATGTCCACATAGAAGAGGTGGCATTGGATTGGGAAAAGTGGACATGGTGGACGATGGGTATGGGGAAGGGCAGGAAGAGATGAGAGGTGGGGGTGTATTTGGGACGTGGAGCTGCCCTGGATGGCGCCTCGGGGGTGATCACCGGACATCGTGGATCCTCACAGGGCCCACTGGATGGAATGGAGGAGAGTATGGGCCATGATGTGAACCATTGTCTATGAGGTGCAGAGGTGCCCAAAGATGTACTTACCAAATCCAATGGATGTGTCATGATGATGGGAACGAGTGTTGTTGGGGGGGGGAAAGGGGGGTGGGGGGTGGGGTTGAATGGGATCTCACATATATATTTTTAATGTAATATTATTACAAAGTCAATAAAAAAAAAGATTTCAAAATTAAAAAAAAAAAACAATAAAAAGAAATAAAGTCAGTAAAAATTTTCCCTGAGAAGTCCCAGATGTTGGTCTTTGAAGATAAGACTTTAAATCACATACTATAGGGAAGCGGACTTGGCCCAGCGGTTAGGGTGTCCATCTACCACATGGGAGGTCTGCAGTTCAAACCGCAGGCCTCCTTGACACATGTGAAACTGGCCCATGTGCAGTGCTGATGCGTGCAAGGAGTGCTGCGCCACGCGGGGGTGTCCCCGCATAGGGGAGTCCCATGAGCAAGGAGTCTGCCCTATAAGGAGAGCCATGCAGTGCCAAAGAAAGTGCAGCCTGCCTAAGAATGGTGCCACCCACATGGAGAAATGACATAATAAGATGATGCTGCACAAAGAAACAGATTCCAGTGCCACTGACAACAACAGAAGCAGTCAAAGAAGATGCAGCAAATAGACACAGAGAACAGACAACCAAGGTGAGGGGGAAGGGGAGAAAAATAAATAAATTAAAAAAAATAAATCACCTACTGTATATTTTTTCAAAGAATTTGAGGAAACAATGTCTAAATAATTAAGGAATGAAAGATAACAATATTTTACAAAATCGTAGTATTAATAAAGAGATATTATTAAATAAAATAACAAAGTAGAATTTCTGGAACTGAAAAATAAATGAAATGATATTTTCAGTAGAGGGGTTCAACAGCAGCTTTGAGCAAGCTGAAGAAAGAGTCAGTGAATTTGAATGTAAGAAAACTGAGATTATCCAGTCCAAGGAACAGAAAGAAAAGGAATGTGAGCATAAGACAGATGTGAAATACCAACAAGTGCACCAATACAGGCAAATTTGGAGTCCTGGAAGAAAGATGAGAGAGAATATTTGAAGAAGTAATAGCAAGAAACATCCCAAATTTGATTAAAAATACAAATATTAATATTCACATGCTTCATATGCTCACAAAACAATAAACATAAAGTAAGATAAACTCAAGGAACTTCACACTAAGACACGCCATAGTCACATTGTTGAAAGACAAAGACAATGAGAGGACTTCAAAAGCATGAGAGAAGTGGTTCAACACATAAAAGGGCTCCTCAGTAAAATTAACACCTGAATTATCATGAGAAACCATGAATACCAGAAAGCAGGGGGATGATGTAATCAATGTACAGAAGGAAAAGGTCTGTCAACCAAGAATTACATGTTCATCAAAACTGTTTTTCAAAAATGAAGAAGAAATTAAGACAAATTCACATGAACAAAACTGAGAGGATTTGTTGTTAATAGACCTGCCCTGTGAGAAATACCAAAGAAAAACCTGAAAGGATAGGTTATTAGACAGAAACTCAAATCCACACAAAGAAATAAAGAACCCTGCTTTGGCAACTACATAAGTAAATGAAAAGATAGTATACATGTATTTTGTAAACTTTTTCTTGTCCTCTATAATTAAAAAGATAACTGCACAAGGAATATTTGTAAAATCAATCTTGGTAGGCATATATATATATATATATATATATATATATATATATATATATGTATGTATGACAAAAAAGAATAAAGGAGGAATAAAGGAACAAAGCTATATAGGAACAAATTATGTATATTATTGAAATTAAATTTTTATTAATCCAAACTATATTATAAAATCTAAATGGTTTTTCATTGGCAAACCACTAAGCAAATAATTTTAAAAGAAACTACAAGTGACTTTAAAAGGTAAACTAGATTATGTCTATTCTAACTAAGAAGGCAGTAATGGAGAGACTGGGGGAATTAGACATAAAATATGGATAAAACCAATATTAAAATAGCAAATGTAAAGGCTACTCAGTAATTATATCAAATGAAATGGATTAGACACTCCAAACAAATTTAGAGATTGATAGAATGGATTAGAAAACATGGCAAAAGAGTGAATCCATCAAGAAGACGTAATAATTATAAATATATATGTACTAAACAGCATAGCCCCAAAATATATGAAGCAAAACTGACAAAGTTGAAAGGAAAAATATAAAGGTCAATAATAATAGTTGGAGATTTCAATAGAAAATCAAAAAAACAGAAATCATGAAGAACATTATAAACCAGTGATGCCTAACAAATATCAATATATTTCTCTGCACAAATGCAGAATATGCATTCTTGCTTTTTTATGAATACAAATGGCTTTTGTTTGTTATTGATGTGGATTATCTCCATTTTATTTTAGTATATTCTTTTTTACATTTTTATTGCCTTATCTTTAAAGATACATAGATCACAAAAAATGTTAAATTAAAAAATATTATGTTCCCTTATACCCCATTCCCGACACCCCAAATCTTCCCATATCAACCTCTTTCATCATTGTGGCACATTCACTGCATTTGGTGAATACATTTTTGTGTACTGTTGCATTTCATAGATTATAGCTTACATTGTACGTTATACTCTTCCCCAATGCACTCAGTGGATTATGGAAGGATATATAATGTCCAGCATTTGTTCCTGCAATATCATTTAGGACAACTCCAAGTCTCAAAAATGCCCCATCACATCCTTTCTTCCTTCTCCCTGTCCTGAGCAACTACTGTTGCTTCTTTCTCCACATCAATGATAAAATTTCTTCCATTGGTAGAGTCACAATTGTTCTATAATAGAATGCCAGCAAGTCCATTCTAATTCATATTTTATTCCTCCATCTGTGGCCCCTGGGATGGTGATGTCCACTTCTCCTCTAAATCAAAAGGGTGCTTAGATCCCACATGGCTGATGGATGAATTCTCCCATTTGCAGTTGTAGGCTCTCTCAGTTCCCTGGTGTGATGGTTGACCACTTTCACCTTTCTATAATCTGACCTGGGGAAGTCCAAAAAACTGGAGAGTAGTTGTTGCAACTCTGCTGAGTCTTAGGGCCCAGCTGGAAGATAGACAGTCCAGAGATTAAAGTCTCCTGAGTACACACCAACCCCAGTGCCAACCACAGGTTCAATAAATGTGACAGAAGAGGCATGTGTAGAACAGTCACATGAGACCAAATCCATCACAGTCAGGAGCACAAATTCCAAAGTAAGGCCCACTGACAAAGCACTGAACTCCAAGGGCATCTGCCATGACCGTAGAACCTGTGTGTCTCCGTAAACCTCAGGAGCACCAGTACCTGGGATTGTATCTACTTTGGCTGTTTCTGGGATCCTGCTGAGATGTGCATAACACGACCCATCTGGTGACTTCCCAACTCATTTTGAACTCTCTTAGCCACATAAACGCATTTGTTTTATTCAAGATGTTTTTATAGTTGCATCATCAGCTCGTGATTAGTAGTAATCCCTCTGTGCCAGGGAAATTCATTCCGGGAGAATATGCATTTTTTTCTGAAACACATAAGGATCTTGTGCTATGCCAAAAAAAGCCTCAATAAATTTAAAAGGATTGAAATAAAACAATACTTCTCCTCAAATAATGATGGAATTAAATTATAAATCAATATCAGAAAGAAATTTGAAAAATTTTTAAATATGTGAAATTAGTCAGGCCCTGAGCCTCAGCAGAGTTTCAACACCTACTCTCCAGTTCATTGGACTTACCGAGGTTAGCTAACATGGAGGTAAGGATGGTCAATCACCACACCAGGGAACCAAGAGACTCTGCAACTGCAAGCAAGAGAATCCCATCCACCAGTCATGTGGGATCTAAGTCCCCACTTGATTAAGAGATGGAGTGGACATCACTATCATGGGGTCCTCAGGATGGAGGAATAAAATATGCTATTCTACTATAGAATCATTGGGACTAGCAATGGATGAAATTGTATCATTGATTTGGAGACAGTGGCCACAGGAGTTGCTGAGGGCAGGGAGAAGGTAAAAGAGGTGTGATAAGGGGGCATTTGTGGTACTTGGAATTTTCTTGAGTGGTATCACAGGGACAGATGCAGGACACTATATCTTCTCCCATTACCCACTGAATGGATTGGAAGTGTTAAACTACAATGTATACTATAAACCATGCTGTGTAGGAGTGCTCCAAAATGTATTCATCAAATGCAATGAATGTTCCATGCTGATGAAAGTGGTTGTTGGTGTGGGAGGAGTAGAGGGTTGAGGAGTGGGGATATATGGAAACTTTATATTTTTTAATGTAACATTTTGCTTGATGTGTGTATCTTTTAAAAAGATTTTTAAAAAGATTCAAAACTCAAAAACCAAATAATAATCAGTGAGGGTTTGGGTGAAATAAATAAATAAATAAATAAATATTTTTGAGGAGGTCCATTTACCTTTAAAAAATATGTGAAATTCAATAGCACATCCCTAAGTAATGATAGGAAAAATTAAAAATCACAAGGGAAATTAGAAAATAGTTTGGGAAGAATGGAAATGGAAACACAACATACCAACCATTATTAGATGTATCTAAAACAGTTCTTAAAGGAAAATTTATACCCATGAATACATATATTTAAAGAAAAATAAAATGATCTTAAATCAATTCCCTAACTTTCCCGTTCAAAAAACAGGACAAAGAAGAGCAAACTAAACCCAAAGTACAAGGAAAGACATAATGAAAACTCAAGTAGAGCTGCCACACCCAGTCGCTCTGGGAGATATAGGAACTAGGTCAGTAAGGGCTCAGAGACAGGCACATAATGAGTCCTGCTCAGCAAACTGTTAGGAGACCAATTTGCCTGAGGGAATGGGGACAGGATGACCCGGATAAGCTTTATCCAGTGTGACCCAAGGCCCACAGATCAAAGAAGACAAGACTTTCCATGGGTTTAGAGATCATCTCCCAGGAACCAAGGCAAAGGCCAGATCTCTCTCTGACTACAGTTAATTTTTTATTACACAACCTCATTCTGAAGACAGCTCCTTCTCCACATGGTGGAAAAGATGACCACCAACAGCCTTAAACTGATACTTACCCACTTTAGCAACTGCCGTAGACAGAACTTTCTTGTAATGGCCACACTTCAGTCTTAGAGAAATTCTATAATTGGCCCTACTTGGGTCAATTACTGTTGCATTTTGAGCGAATTTTTGCAGAGGTTGTAGTTTTGCTTTGCAGTAGTTGCAGCAGAAGTTGCATTCAGAGGTCTATTTTTAAATAAAGTATGACCATTGTCTATTTGTATATTCAGTTTCTCAGAAAGGAAGCAGCAATGTTCTTGATCATATCTTTTGTTTTTATTATTTTTATTTTTATTTATTTCTCTCCCCCCCACCCCACCCCAGATGTCTGTTCTCTGTGTCCATTTGCTGAATGTTCTTTGTCCGCTTCTGTTGTTATCAGCAGCATGAGAATCTGTGTTTCTTTTTGTTGTGTCATCTTGTTGTGTCAGCTCTCCCTGTGTGTGGCATCATTCCTGGGCAGGCTGCACTTTCTTTCATGCTGGACAGCTCTCCTTATGGAGCACACTCCTTGTGTGTGGGGCTCCCCTATGTGTGGACACCCCTGCATGGCACAGAACTCCTTGTGTGCATCAGCACTGAGCATGGGCCAGCTCCACATGGGTCAAGGAGACCCAGGGTTTGAACCATGAACCTTCCATGTGGTAGGCGGATGCCCTAACCACTGGGCCAAGTATGCTTCCCTCTTGATGGAATCTTAAGTGTGTGTGTTAGGGTGAGGAGGGAGTTACATTTGATGGACCAAATGAAAATTTATCTTTGACACTGATTCATAAAAAAAAAAAAAAAGCTCAAGTAAAAATCAATGTGCTAGGGAATAGAAAACAACAGAAAATGAAAGAAAACAAACTTATTTCTTTGAAAAGATAAAAAAAGTTAAACAACCACTTAGCAAGATTGTCCCTGAAAAGATGAGACAAGAGTCCAATTTCTAAATTGAGGAATGAAAGTGGGGGCATCACTATCAATCTTATGCAAAGAAAAGAAGATTATAATGGACACTCTTAATAACTGTGTATCAACAAATTAGATAATTTGTATGAAGTGTTCAAATCACTAATGTGACTTAAATAATTGACAGGAGCTCAATAAAAGTTAAAATGTTAAAAGACCTAAGCAGTAGTAAAGAGATTTAATTAGAAATTTAGAGCTTTCCCACAAAGAAAATTCCATGTTCAAATGGCTTCACTGGAAAATTCTACCAAGCATTTTAAGAAGAATTTATGCCAGTATTTCAGAAATTCTTCCAACAAATAAAGAGAAAGGAACACATCTGTGATGGTTAAGTTCATGTGTTAATTTGTCCAGGTCATAGTGTCCAGTTATTCAAATACTGGCTTGATCATTAATCTGAGTATATTTCATGGACTTATATCATCAGTAAGTTGAGTGTATTTATGGTTATTTATATCGACAACCATCTGAGGAGATTACCTTCAGCAATGAAACAATTCAAGAGTAAAGAATAATGTCCTCTAATAATTGTACAGGGGTACCTTGCCATCCAAATGCAAAAGAATGAATTTAGACCCATACATTACACAACATCATAAAATTAACTAAGATTTATTTAGAGAACTAAATGAAATATCCCAAACTATAAAACTCTTAGAAGAAAATATACAAGTAAATTTTTTAAATCTTGGCTCAGGCAACAGTTACTCCTTTTATGATGTAAAACAGAAGTGGCAAAAGAAAAGTGGGTAAATTAAAGAACATTCCAATTAAAAAACTTTTGCAGCTTTGATGTTTACAGCTCATAAAGTGAAAATATAACCATGGAGTTGGAAAATATCTTTGGAAATCATTTATCTGATAAGAGTGTGGTATCCACAGTTGTTGGGAGCAGTCAAAATAAAGTACACGCCGAACTCAGCAGAGCCAGCAGCATGGCTGCCAGAGAGGAGCCAACTTTCTCATTTGAGTAAACTATAATTAGTTCACCACAACATGGTGGGTCCCACATCATGGCAGAACTCAAATCTGCCCTGTCACTTCCTTGTTCTTCTCCCTCCCTGCTCCTTTGTTCTCCGTTTCCCACCACTGCCCACACTGATAAGATAGTGCGCAGGCGCAAGACGGTGAAACTGAAGTCCGCCTTCTACCTCAGCAACAAAAGTAGCCAATCCCTAGCTTCCACCTCCACCCACCGCCCTTCCCCTTCCCAAGAGTATATATGCTTTGTTCCCTCAATAAAATTCGCAGCTTGATCAGAACCCTGTCTTGCTGTCATTCTTCGTGTCTCTTGTCCCACCATTCTTTCTCGGCAGGTTTCGAGCCCTCGTTGCCGTCCCGCGGGCCGGGGCACACAGTATATAAAGAACTCATAAAACTACAATTTAGAAACTTAACTTTAAGAGAAAGCATGATGTAATGAAAGGGACAACTAATCATTCCCTGACTGACCATAGATGTCTCACATCACATCTCTGGACTTCAATTTCCTCATTTGTTAAAATTCTGGACTTCAATTTCCTCATTTGTTAAAATAGGTGGTTGGCACATGTATCAGTTAGCCAAAAGTGTGCTGGTACAAAATACCAAAAATGGGTTGGTTTTTATAAAGGATATTTATTTGGGGTAGGAACTTACAGATACCAGGTCATAAGGCATGTTACTTCCCTTACCAAAGTCTATTTCCAGTGTTGGAGCAAGATGGCTGCCAATGTCTGCCAGAGTTCAGGCTTCCTGAGTTTCTCTCTTCCCAGAGCATGTGTCTTTCTGGGTTCAGAGTTCCTCTCTTCCTTGGGCTTGCTTCTCTTTCTGCTGTGTGCTTACTTCCTAGGGCTTCAGCTTAAGACTTCAGCATCAAACTCCAACATCAAAACTACATCATCAAAAACCCCTCCAACTCAGTCTTTTGCCATGCCTGTGGGGACTCAATGCCCTACTGACACAAGCGCTTTACTTGATTAAGTAATCAAGTAAACCTCTGAATCCAAAATAATCTCATATGCCCAGAGGAAAAAATCAGTTAAGAAACATAATCCAATATTTCTTTTGGGAATTCATCAATAATATCAAACTGCTACAGTACATTTCACAAGAAGGAAAATACAGACGGTTATTATGAAGGTAGTAGTACAAGACTTGAAGCACAATACCCTGTTATGTGTATGCTGGGGGCACAAATAATGATGGTTTTATATAAATCCAAGTGACAAAATTCAACTTATTATGTGGTTGTAATTTAAGTATTAGAGGTAGTAAATGGAATTGGCTTATATTCTAATCCTTGGAGAAAGCATAAAAATTAAACATTTGAAATAAAACATTGTAACTTCTTCATAACATCATTTATTTTTGGAAAAATCTTTGTAACCTGCAAAAAGAAATAGCAATAATATTCAGTGTTTTTTTTTAAATAAGAAAAATACTAAAATCCTAGGGCAATAATAAAAGGATGAAAAAGGATAACTCAGGTATATAAGTGGAGAAGATCCAGATGTTCTTAGTCCAGGGAATTTATTAGCAACTCAAAAGATTTGCCATTCATTTTCATAAAGCAAAGGAAATTCATTTTATTGTTTTTATAATGCTTTATTTTGCAGTGAATATAGATTTGTCCTAAAAAATAAAAGCAGATTCATGCTACACATGATAAATGTGAGGTATAGACACTAATTGTGAAAACTGTACTATTCCTGGAAGTATATTTTAAAAACCTGTATTTTTCACTCATTATAGTGCATTATTGGTTAAAAAAAATTAGGTGGTTGGGTTAGGGACTCCTTAGGACCCTTGCAGTTATTTTATTATGTTTTATTCTATTGCTTTAGTATTTTGATTGGTGTTGTTTCCATTATCACAGCCATCTTCTTCACACTTCTGATGTATCCAATGGAAACAATTTCTGTCCAAACCCTCTCTTTTTCTTTAAATTTATTTCTATTAAAGATAAGGTAAAAAGACACTAAAATAACAGATATGTCACATAAAATTAAATCCAGGAAATGGCAACATTTGGATGATCATTAGTGTAACTGCCAAGTGCAACCACTATTATGGGATTGGATTTAAAGCAACTTATTGCTTAATATTAATATGTATAGTTAATATAATTTATATAATTTTAATAATATTAATGGATTTTTAAAAAGATAAAATATTTCATTTTCTCTGATCCTTCCTGGATGATTTTTGCAATTGTAATGTTAGATTTTTTAAAAAGATTTATTTATTTATTTCTCTCCCCATCCCCCTCCCCACCCCGGTTGTCTGTTCTCTGTGTCTATTTGCAGCATCTTCTTTGTCCGCTACTGTTGTTGTCAGAGGCACAGGAATCTTTGTTTCTTTTTGTTGTGTCATCTTGTTGTGTCAGCTCTCCATGTGGACAGCACCATTCTTAGGCAGCTGCACTTTCTTTCCTGCTGGGCGGCTCTCCTTACGGGGCACACTCCTTGCACGTGGGCTCTCCTATGCAGGGACACCCCTTCGTGGCAGGGCACTCCTTGTGCGTATCAGCACTGTGCATGGGCCAGCTGCACATGGGTCCAGGAGGCCCGTGGTTTGAACTGCAGATGCCCTAACCACTGGGCCATGTCCACCACCTGTAATGTTAGATTATGTTTTGAAAATATTTCAAAATATACCTATTTTTCTTAAATAGTATGTTACTTTGCTTAAGACTTCCTGGGATAAAATATTTTTCTTGAATGAAATCACTGTAGATAGCTTTAGGAGTGTCACAATCAAGTCAGAATATATAAAATGTTATTTAAAATTTAGAAATCTAAACACACAATTTGTAATATATTTCCCTGAATTTGTAATATATGATTTGTAGCATAATTATCCTCATTTTTATTTCAATTGGAATTAAGTGGTAATAAAGTCAAATCTAATTGCCTTATTACTGGAAATAAACAAATTTTGATTTGTAATGATATGCATTCAGAAGAACCTTCATGCAGGTTTCATCCAGGTTTCTTGATCACACTTTCTAGTAATGATGATGATGATGATGATGATAAATGAACGATACAATGCTTGGCCTTAGAAGTATATTTTGCTTGACATTATTATTTTTCTAACAAATAAAGCATTATTTTTAAGAAACACATGCATTTCTGCAGCTCAAACTTGACAGTTGTGTTTGTTTCATTAACGGAAGCACTAAAATATTGCTTGCCATAGTTGTTTTTCTGCCTTTGATGGATTTATTGTTATCCCTTGAATTAATAACATCTGTAGGCACTAAAAGATTTTTTAAGGTATACTATATTATTGATCTGAGAAGGAAAAATTCTTATAGTAGTTCTCACATCACAGACTTTCCACTCTGGTTAAGATTGGAATCTTTTCACACATTGGAGTTTGGAATTCCTAAGAAGAACCAGTTAGATACAGAATTTATGTAGTTTTTACAACATAAATCTTTCTTGCAGAATTGTTTGGCTTATGCATGTGTGAGAAAAGGAAAGCACATTTCTGATACCAACTGCTTCTATTTGAAAAGTAATTGGTGAGGTGATTAACAAGCTTGAACTCTGCTCTTAGTCAGCCCATAGAAAATTCATAAACTGTCCTGTGTAAACTCAGGTTAGGAGTTGAGAATGGATGTTCATGATTTAAAGCAATGTCGTTCAATGATAAATTTAACAAATAATTGAAGGGTATGTTTGGTATTGAGGGGCTTGCAAAGACATGCTCCCAGACTCCAAGGGGTTCAGAATCTAATTAAGAATACATGATATATGTCTTTGTTATGGTTATTTGCCTTTTCATGTGGATAGACTATTAGGCAAATAAGTACTGGAGACAGTAAGTACTAGAAATGCTTTGAGGTGAGGGGAAGTCTGTATAGGGCTTAAACTGGGTCTCAGATAATAAAGATTTATATTTGCAGAAGGAAGAGGGAAAACTTGTAATATACCTCATGACTGTAATACCTGAGTGGATGTAGACTTCTGTTTTAGGAAATGGGGACCCATTGGAAGTTCTTGTGTAGGCTTGCATTTAGCAAATCTGTTCAGGTGACTGCATATAAGAATGATTGGAGGGAGGGGGCAAGATGGCGGCTGAGTGAACATCCCTGTTAGAGTCTTCTGCAGGGAATCGGCTGGGTGGCGTTGGAGACTCTTTGGGACCGGATTGCTTCGGGATTTTTGCTGGTCCGGAGGTGTCTGGACATCGATTTGGAGGGAAGGTAACAGAGAGGATTCGTCTGTGAAATATACACGGAGATCCCAGCTACCTGCAGAGGATTCCCTTCTTGGGTAGGCGGAGACGAGGCATCTAGCCCCGCTCGGTGGGGCTGAGCCAGGCCGGGCAGGGCCGCGGTAGCGTTTGGAGCCGGGCGGGGCCGGTGCAGGCCCCGGCTGCGGGCCGCGGTAGCGCTTGGAGCCGGGCGGGGCCGGTGCAGGCCCCGGCTGCGGGCCGCGGTAGCGCTTGGAGCCGGGCGGGGCCGGTGCAGGCCCCGGCTGCGGGCCGCGGTAGCGCTTGGAGCCGGGCGGGGCCGGTGCAGGCCCCGGCTGCGGGCCGCGGTAGCGCTTGGAGCCGGGCGGGGCCGGTGCAGGCCCCGGCTGCGGGCCGCGGTAGCGCTTGGAGCCGGGCGGGGCCGGTGCAGGCCCCGGCTGCGGGCCGCGGTAGCGCTTGGAGCCGGGCGGGGCCGGTGCAGGCCCCGGCTGCGGGCCGCGGTAGCGCTTGGAGCCGGGCGGGGCCGGTGCAGGCCCCGGCTGCGGGCCGCGGTAGCGTTTGGAGCCGGGCGGGCCCGGGTCAGGCCGCGGCGGGTACGGAGCCGGGCAGGGCTGGTCCAGGCCGCGGTGGCGGGAGGTGGATGCCGGAGCCGGCTGGGCCGCTGTAGCGTGCGGAGCTGGGCGGAGCCAGGCCAGGCCAAGGCGGCGTGAGGAGCCGGGCAGAGCTGGTCCAAGCCTCCGCGGCGGGCGGAGCCGGGCCTGCGGAGGGGTTTCTGTTTTTTTTTGTTTTTTTTTTTTTTTGTTTGTTTGTTTGTTTGTTTGTTTGTTTGTTTTTTTAATTTTACTTAAATTTTTTTTTTTTTTTTTTTTGAGCATCTGCAGTACTGGGGAGTTCGTGGGCCCTGGGCGGCCTATTGGGGGTTTGTGGGAAGGGAGGTGCTTGCAGACCCATTTGGGCAGACAGACGGGGGGGTTTTAGGGCAAAGCGGGGGGAAGTTGTTGTTTTAGATAGTGTTGCAATTGTGACACGTGTGTACCTGTATCTCTCTTCTCCCTATCCGTTCCCCACCATTTGCCCATCCTCTTTTTCTTTCTTCATTTCTTCTTGCCTTTCTTTTTTCTCTATTATAATTAGTTTGTTTTTTTTTTTTTGTTTTTTTTCGGTTTTCTCTTTCCCTCTTGTCCCTCATCTTCCACTTATTTTTACTTTAATTCAAGTATACAATAGGTGCTACAGGGAACACCTCACATTTGCTGGGTTTTCCCATCCTCCACTGCCTCATTTCTGTGTGAACTGATTTAGGCTACCTACACTATCCCCCTTCCCCTGCATCTTGATATCCACTATCATCTACTGTCTCTCCTATATTCCACCCCCCACCTCCCGTTCTTTGATCCACAAAGTGTCTAACTCTTAATTTCTAATACCTTTGTTCTGTTTTCTGTCTATTATCCACTCTTGAAACTATTACCTTTCTTTTCTTTTTCCCTCTCTCATGAAAACAATAGCTGTGTAGTTCATACCATATTCCTCCCAAATTCAGTCATCAACTTCATAAAAGGTACTCTACCTACAGCTATAACTCTATACAATCTACATGAATCTAACCTCCATCCTTCCAGATCTCATATTCCTGCTTTATTAACATACATCACCAATACAACTTTACACTTTTCCCTTGCTTACACAATTGCCTTTCCCCAACACTAATACTTTCCTCTAAAGTGAACTTAACCAACAACAAGTAACTAGAATAAGAAGATAAAAGTGACAAAGAGAAGATATAACACCTGTGCAAAAATAACAACTAATTAACCTCCAAGAGCAGACAAAGAAGCTAAGGAACTGATTAAATTATTAAAGAGATGACCAGAAAGCAACAAAAATCTACGAACCAAAACAATAATCAGGAAAACATGGCTGAATCCAATCAACAAACCAATAATCACGAAGGGGAGCAAAACTTGGCACAAGCAATGAAAGATCTCAGAACATTTATCACTGACAAATTTGATGCAGTAATGAAAGAGGTTAACAACATGAAGACATCACTTGGAGGGGAAATTGCAGACATACGCAAAAACATAACAGATATGATGGGAATGAACACCACAGTTCAAGAAATCAAAAATACACTTGCAGCAAATATCAGCAGACTAGAAGAGACAGAGCAGAGAATTAGTGATGTGGAAGACAGTACATCAGAAATCAAACAGATAGTAGAAGGGGTCAATAAGAAGATAGAAAAAATCCAATTAGGATTTAGGGACCTGAATGACAATGCAAAACGCTCAAACATACGTATTATAGGCATTCCAGAAGGTGAAGAGAAGGGAAAGGGGTCAGAAAGAGTGTTGCAGGAAATAATGACTGAAAACTTCCCAAATCTACTGAAAGAGACAGATGTACATATCCAAGAAGCACAGCGCACTCCACAAGTCATAAACCCCAACAGGCCCACCCCAAGACATATACTTGTCAAATTATCCAATGCTCAAGACAAAGAGAAGATCCTAAAAGCAGCAAGAGAAAAGAAAACCATCACATACAAGGGAAGCTCAATTAGATTAAGTGCTGATTTTTCTTCTGAAACCATGGAGGCAAGAAGACAGTGGTATGATATAGTCAAGGTACTAAAGGAAAAAAATTTCCAACCAAGAATACTCTATCCAGCTAAACTAGCATTCAAACATGATGGAGAGTTCAAAATATTTGCAGACAAACAGAAACTGAAAGAGTATACCAACAAGAAACGTCCCCTTCAAGAAATTCTAAAGGGAGTTCTACAGGAAGAAAGGAAAAAACAGGAAAGGCAAAGTTGGAGGAGAGTATAAGACCAACAACAACAAAAAAAAAGACAAAAAAAAAATACAAACAAAATATGACAAACACAAATCCAATCAAAATATGGCTAACACAAATAATTCCTTGATAGTAATAACACTGAATGTCAATGGATTAAACTCACCTATCAAAAGATTCAGACTGGGACACTGGATAAGGAAATATGACCCATCCATATGCTGTCTACAAGAGACACATCTTAGACCCAGAGACGCATGGAGATTGAAAGTGAAAGGCTGGAAAACAATCATACAAGCTAACAATAACCAAAAAAAGGCAGGAGTAGCTATATTAATATCAGACAAAATAGACTTTAAATGTGAAACAATTGTGAGAGACAAAGAAGGATACTACATTTTAGTCAAAGGGAAAATCTGTCAAGAAGATCGAACAATCATAAATATCTATGCCCCTAACAAGGGTGCCTCTAAATACGTCAGGCAAACGCTGGAAAAACTAAGTGAAAGAATAGATACATCTACAATTATAGTGGGGGATTTTAATACACCACTATCAATTCTGGACAGAACATCTCAAAAGAGAATCACCAAAGACACAAAACATCTGAATAGTATATTAGAGGAGCTCGATCTAATAGACATATATAGATCGCTACACCCAAACACAGCAGGATATACATTTTTCTCAAGCGCACATGGATCATTCTCCAAGATAGATCATATGCTAGGCCACAAAGAAAGGCTGAACGAATTCAGAAAGATTGAAATCATACAAAACATTATCTCTGACCACAGTGGAGTCAAGCTGGAGATTTGCAAGGGAAAGAAGCCCAGATTTCACACCACGATTTGGAAATTAAACAACACACTCTTAGAAAAACAGTGGTTCAAAAATCTCAAAAGAAATCAATGACTACCTTGAAACAAATGATAATGATAACACAACATACCAAAATTTATGGGATGCAGCAAAAGCAGTACTGAGAGGGAAGTTTATAGCCATAAATTCATATATCAAAAAAGAAGAAAGAGCAAAAATTGAAGAACTAACTGCACATTAGAAGGAATTAGAAAAACAACAACAAAGTAACCCAACAGGAAGAAGAAGGAAGGAAATAACAAAGATAAGAGCAGAACTAAATGAAATAGAAAATAAGAAAGCACTTGAACAGATAAACAAGACCAAGAGCTGGTTTTTTGAGAAAATTAACAAAATTGACAAACCTTTAGCAACACTAACAAAGAAAAAAAGAGAGAAGATGCAAATACACAAAATAAGAAATGAGAAAGGCGATATCACCACTGATCCCACAGAAATAAAGACTATCATAAGAGGATATTTTGAAAAACTATATTCCAACAAAAATGACAATCTAGAGGAAATGGACAAATTCCTAGAAACACATAAACAGCCCATATTGACAAAAGAAGAAATTGATGATCTTAACAAACCAATCACAAGCAGAGAGATAGAATCAGTTATTAAAAATCTCCCAACTAAGAAGAGCCCAGGGCCAGATGGCTTCACAGGTGAATTCTATAAAACATTCCGGAAAGAACTGACACCAATCCTGCTGAAACTATTCCAAACCATCGAAACAGAAAGAACATTACCCAACTCCTTCTATGATGCCAACATTACCCTAGTACCAAAGCCAAACAAAGACATCACAAGAAAGGAAAATTACAGACCAATTTCTCTAATGAACCTAGACGCAAAAATACTTAACAAAATACTTGCTAATCGTATTCAACAACACATTAAACGAATTATACACCACGACCAAGTGGGATTCATCCCAGGTATGCAAGGATGGTTCAACATAAGAAAATCAATCAACGTAATACACCATATAAACAGATTGAAGGAAAAAAATCACATGATTATATCTATTGATGCAGAAAAAGCATTTGACAAAATACAGCACCCTTTCTTGATAAAAACACTCCAAATGATTGGAATACAAGGAAATTTTTTGAACATGATAAAGAGTATATATGAAAAACCTAAAGCCAATATTGTTTACAATGGAGAAATCCTAGACTCCTTCCCTCTAAACTCAGGAACAAGACAAGGATGCCCACTGTCGCCGCTCCTATTTAACATTGTCTTAGAAGTACTTGCTCGAGCACTGAGGCAAGAACCAGAAATAAAAGGCATTCAAATTGGAAAGGAAGAAGTCAAAATTTCATTATTTGCAGATGACATGATCCTATACATAGAAAACCCTGAGAGATCTACAACGAAGATTCTAGAACTCATAAATGAGTTTAGTAAAGTCGCAGGTTATAAGATCAATGCGCAAAAATCAGTAGCATTTCTGTACACCAATAATGAGCAAGATCAGGAGGAAATCAAGAAACAAATACCATTCACAATAGTAAATAAAAAAATCAAATACTTAGGAATAAATTTAACTAAAGAGGTAAAGAACTTATACACTGAGAACTATACAAGATTGTTCAAGGAAATCAAAGAAGACCTAAATAAATGGAAGACTATTCCTTGTTCATGGATAGGAAGACTGAACATTATTAAGATGTCTATCCTACCAAAATTGATCTACACATTCAATGCAATCCCAATAAAAATCAATGCAGCCTTCTTTAAGGAACTAGAAAAACTAACTATGAAATTTATTTGGAAAGGAAAGAGACCCCGAATAGCCAAAGACATACTGAAAAAGAAAAACGAAATTGGAGGAATCACACTACCTGACTTCAAAACATACTATAAAGCTACGGTGGTGAAAACAGCATGGTATTGGCATAAGGAGAGACATATAGACCAATGGAATCGAATTGAAAGCTCTGATATAGAACCTCACATATACAACCACATAATATTCGATAAAGCCACCAAACCCTCTCAACTGGGAGAGAGTGGCCTATTCAACAAATGGTGTCTGGAGAACTGGATAGCCATATGTAGAAGAATGAAAGAGGATTACCATCTCACACCTTATACAAAGATCAACTCAAGATGGATCAAAGACCTAAATATAAGAGCCAAGACCATAAAAACCTTAGAAAGCAGTGTAGGGAAACATCTACAGGACCTTGTAATAGGTAATGGATTTATGAATATCTCACCAAAAGCACGAGCAGCAAAAGAACTAATAGATAAATGGGACTTCCTCAAAATTAAAGCCTTCTGCACCTCAAAGGAGTTTGTCAAGAAAGTAAAAAGGGAGCCCACACAGTGGGAGAAAATATTTGGCAATCATATATCTGATAAGAAACTTATAACTTGCATATATAAAGAACTCCTACATCTTGAAAATAAAAAGATAAACAATCCATTTAAAAAATGGGAAAAAGACTTAAACAGACACTTCTCCGAAGAAGAAATACAAATGGCAAGAAAGCACATGAAAAAATGTTCCAAATCTCTAGCTATCAGGGAAATGCAAATCAAAACCACAATGAGATACCATCTTACACCCATAAGATTGGCAGCTATGAAAAAAACAGAAGAATACAAGTGCTGGAGAGGATGTGAAGGAAGGGGAACACTCATCCACTGCTGGTGGGAATGCAGAAGGATCCAACCATTCTGGAGAACAGTATGGCGGTTTCTCAAAAAACTAGCCATAGATTTGCCATATGACCCAGCAATACCACTGCTGGGAATATACCCAGCAGAACTGAAAACAAGAACACAAACCAATATATGTACACCAATGTTCATAGCAGCATTGTTCACTATTGCCAAAAGTTGGAATCAACCCAAATGCCCATCAACAGACGAGTGGATCAATAAAATGTGGTATATACACACAATGGAATACTACTCGGCTGTAAGAACAAACACACTACAAACACATGTGATAACATGGATGAATCTTGAGAACCTTATGTTGAGTGAAGCAACCCAGACATTGAAGGACAAATACTACATGACCTCAATGATATGAAATAAACAAGCTGCCCTAGATAGCAAGAGACTGAACGATAGGCTTGCAGGAAATCGGAGGGTGGAGGAAGGATATGAGCCGATGTCTGCAGGGGTGGAATTTAAGACGAGATGGTGGTAAGTATGAACACAAAGAAGAGATAAAAGGGGGGCAAGGGGTTGCCTTTGCTTGGGGCTTTGCGGGTTTGAGGGTGGCTGGGGAGGGACGGGTGGGTAACATTGCCCAAAAGTGGGGGGAGGGAGGGGTTGCATACGAACCAGGAGAGGGTCAGGTGTTGGTGGAGAGTAAAATGCCGAGAAAATCATATCAAAATATAATAAAGAGGGTTACCTGTTTAGAATGCTCGGAGGGGAGGGTCTGATGCAGGACGGGCTCCTGGGGAATGTCTAAATGCTCATTCTGCCAGAGTGGGTGACACCATGGGGTAGAAACCCAAGTAGTGAGAGTGGGGGTGGACCCACATCCTGGGGAGGACTAATGCCATCCAATAGAGGGAACTGTATCCCTCGAGAGAAAGGGTGGCTCCCAGGGCATTGGGGCAGTTGAGCAAGTTAGGCCCTGAACACTATTCCATCTATCTCTGGAAGTGGCTCCTCAGGAAACGGAGGTTGGCTATCACTGAGGGCACCAAGGTGGAAGGGAAAATGGACGTTAAATGTGTGGAACCAAAGTAAATGGGGGGTAAGAGAGGAGTTTCTTGAGAGTACACAAGGATGGATATAAAACATGTAATATTACACCATAACATATAGGAGATGACAGACTGATAATGTAAACCATAATGTAAAACATAGGATAACTAAAAATGTAAAGAACTGTGTATCCTAAAGTATGCACCATAATGTAAATACAGATATCACCTTGTTAGAAAGCTAATGTCTCAGACTCTGTACATCACTTTAAGTAAATATGATATGAATAGGGCGTAAGAGTATCACTGTGGAAGGGAAAAGGTTTTCTGGTGGATGTGTGGGAGTGCTGTATATTATATATATACATTGCTGTGGTCTAGGACTCCTGTGAAGAAAAGCTGAATAATTAGGGGGGGGGGGGGAAAATAGGATGTGGAATTTTTTCAAGTCAACATTCTTTATCTAAGTTCTTTATCTAACTTTATCCAAGTTCTTTATCTATCCTTTAAACTCATCGCTATATGCCATTCCCTAGTAAGGGACCATGACATTATATTGGGCTTCAAATTTCGGGGAGTTCTGGATCACAGAGTGTTTCAACAATGGCAATGGAGGGATACTGGTATGGGATACCAATGACAGATGATATATGACTGACAGGGAGCTGTACAGAACATATGTCCAGGGTGCATGGTAATGTTTGGATATACTCATAGTGGCAACAATTAAAAACCACAGTAGGGGGGGTACTGGGTTCCCGGCCAGTGGTGCTCTGTCGTGGTCCCTAGGGGAGCAACGACAGTCTCCCAGGTACAGTGGTGGGGACCGGGAGGGAGTGAGGGTTCAACAGTGAGCCCCTGATACTAATGACTATGCTTGTGAGCTGATAAACCCAAAATAATAACAAGGCCTAGAGCAACTTTGTGCCTGGGAATTTCCTTCTGTCAGCCTTCATGTTACTCAAATGTGGCCAGTCTCGAAGCCAAACTCAGCATGTAAATGCAATGCCTTCCCCCCAGCGTGGGACATGACACCCGGGGATGAGCCTCCCTGGCAACGAGGGACCACTATCAACTACCAACTGATGATGCAACTGGAAAATGACCTTATACGGAAGGTTCAATGCGGATCAGCAGAATATCCATGTCTACATAAAATACCATGACTTTAAAATGCTGTTTGACCTAAAGTAAGGGGGAAATGGAAAGGAGAAATGAGTTTATATGGCTACGAGTTTCTAAAAAAGAGTCTGGAGGCTGGCAGAAGGTTTGCCCTCATGCACAACTGAGCAGAGTCAGAGAGACAGATAAAGCAGATACAACCCCCAGATATTGGTTCCTTTGAGGGCTAAAGAGACCCATGGGAGTTATGGTCATGGCCGATGGGGTTAACTACCAGGGCAGATGGCCCCTCTTTGGAAATGGTGTTTATGTGTGATGAATCTGGACTCAGATGGGATCTCCCGTCATAAGACTTTCATGCTAATGTGCTGGAGGTGCAGTTAATGTTGGGGTTTAAGATATATTTAGGGGATTTGAATCTCTGGACTGACAATGTGATAGCCAGATCCTGAGCCTCAACAGACTCCAGCACCTACAATCTGATTTATTGGACTTACCACACTCAGCTAAGATGGAGGTGAAGAAGGACAACCACCACACCATGGAGCCTAGAGTGATTACAACTGAAAATGGGAGGATTGCATCCAGCATCCAGGTGGAATCTGAGCCTCCTCTTGACATAAAGGTGCAATGGACACAACCAATCCAGTGTCCACATAGAAGAGGTGGCATTGGATTGGGAAAAGTGGACATAATGGACAAAGGGTATGGGGAAAGGCAGGAAGAGATGAGAGGTGGAGGCGTCTTAGGGACATGGAGCTGCCCTGGATGGTGCTTCAGAGGTAATCACCGGACATTGTAAATCCTCACAGGGCCTACATGATGGAATAGAGGAGAGTATGGGCCATGATGTGAACCAATGTATATGAGGTGCAGAGGTGCCCAAAGATGTACTTACCAAATCCAATGGATGTGTCATGATGATGGGAACGAGTGTTGTTGGGGGGGGGGGGGAGAGGGGGGGTGGGGGGGGTGGGGTTGAATGGGACCTCACATATATATTTTTAATGTAATATTATTACAAAGTCAATAAAAAATAAAAAAATTAAAAAAAAAAAAAAAAAAAAAGAATGATTGGAAAAGGGAGAGATAAGAATAATGGGATCAGTTAGGAGTCCACTGTAAGAATCCAGGCATAAGAGAGACTTTGGAAGAGAGACTTGAAAGAAAGACATGTGAAAGAAACATTTGAGGAGGAGGATCAAGATGACATCAGAGTAAGTGAACCCACATCAGATCTCCTACAAAAAAATGGCTGAGTGGGGACAAAATCCTGCCTGAATAAGCTGTTTGGGAAACACACAAAGCAGGAGGCTTCAGGACATCAATTTGAAGAGAGTGAGACAAAAAGAGATTGCTCAAGATAAGATTCTGATTCTTGAGGCTGCAGCTGTGGGATGGGTAAGCTCCTTCCTCACGTCAGGAAGGCACAGCATTTCCCAAACCTTGCTGTTCACACAGCCAGAGGAGACAAACTCCATAAGTAAGAGGGTACTGGTGAAGGGTGGGGAAGAGTCCCGTAAGTGTTGGTTCTATTGTCTGGAACCCCCTTTTTTCTTTTTGAGCTTTGAGGAACATAACAGATGACTCAAAGAGAAACCAGGAAGCAGGGGTAAGGTGAATCTGCTGAGGCAGCCAGACTTACCTAATGGCCCTGTGGTAGGGAAAATTGGTTTGGAGAAATTGGAGTCAGGCAATTAACTGGTAGTGTGCAACACACCAAAGGAGGGAGACAATAGGAAGGGCTTTAAAAAGTTCCAACAACATAAGTAGGGTTCCCAGCGAGGTGTGGGCGCTCTCTCTCAAAAATACTGAAAGTCATTATTTTTTTGTGGTGAGTTGATTCAGCAGGGTACCATTTGAATTTCAAAAGGAAACTCACACTCAGGCTTCTGGCTATTGGGAGAGAAACCAATAGAAAAAAAGGGGGAGTGAGGAAAGATTCCTAATCAACAGTTTATCCAATTGCAAAGATTGGATCCTGCCCCAAGGAAAAGGGACTTTTTGGAAGAGCAAATCAACCCAGAATAAAAGTTTAGCTCAGTGGAGGAGTTTCAGCCTTAAATGTGCAAGGATTTTAGTTCATTACCCAAATCCTCTGAGAGTAGTGATCAACTAGGATATGAAATATCTAGGTGATACTTTAGAACAGAGAAAACATAGACATTATCCTTGTATTAGCTTCCCTTGGGACTCTTATTTTCCCTAAAAAAAGATTATTTTTGTTATATAGTTAAACTTACTTTACTCACTAAAAACTATTGCAGGGTCAAATGCTGAACATTATATATCCTGCCATAATCTACTGAATTGACTAGGGGAGAATGTAAACTACAATGCAAACTATAATCCATGTAGTGCAACAGCACTCCAAAATGTATTCATCAAATGCAATGATTGTGCCACAATGATGAAAGAGGTTGTTGATGTGGGAAGAGTGGGGTAGAGTAGTGTGTGGGGTATATGGAAACTCTTATATATATCTATCTTTCAATCAATCAATCTATCTATACAATATTTAATGGCAATTTATTTTTATCTTTATTTTTAAAATTTCTTTGTCTTCATTTATTTTTTAATGTTACACTAAAAAAATATGGGAACCCCATATAACCCCCCACCCCTTTCACCCCACTCCTCCCAAAACAACAATCTCCTCCATCATCATGGGACATTCATTGCACTTGGTGAATACATCTCTGAACACTGCTGCACCACATGGTCAGTGGTCCACATTATAGTTTAGAATTTCTCCCAGTCCACCCAGTGGGCCATGGGAGGGCATACAATGTCCAGTAACTGTCCCTGCAGTACCACCCAGGACAACTCCATGTCCTGAAAATGCCCCCACATCACATCTCTTCTTGCCACTCCCCATCCTTAGCACCTACAATGGCCACTTTCTCCATCGCAATACTACATTTACTTCCACTGCTAATCACAATAGTTCCAGAATAGAATAGGTATAAGTCCACTCTAATCCATACTCTACTCCTCCACTCTGTGGACCTTTGGATGGTTATGTTCACTCCACCTGTGTATCAAGAGGGTGCTTAGATTCCACTTGGATGATAAATGTAATTCTCTTATTTGCAGTTGTAGGCACTCTTGTCTCCCTGGTTTGGTAGTTGATCTTCCTCACTTCCCTGTAAGCTGGCTGTGGTAAGTCCAATTAACCAGAGAGTAGGAGTTGCAAGTCTGTTGAGGCTCAGGGCCTGACTATTACATGGACAGTCCAGAGATTCAGGTCCCTTGAGTATATACTAAACCCCAGCGCCAATCACTGGTCCAGTAAAAGTGACAAGACAAGCTACTGAACAAAGATCACATCTGAGTCCAACTCCATCACACTCAGGAACACCAACTCCAAAGTAGGGCCAACTGATATGGCACTGAACTCCATCTGCCATGATCATAGAACCTGTGGGTCTCTGTAGCCCTCAAAAGAACCAATACCTGGGGTTGTATCTACTTTAGCTGCCTCTGGGACTCTGCTGAGGTGTGCGTAAGGATGACCCCTCTGATGACCTCCCAACTCTTTTTTGGAGACTCATAGCCATATAACCTCATTTGTCCTTTCCATTCCCCCCTTTTATTCAAGGTCAAAAAAACATTTTTAACTCCTGGTATTACTTGTAGGCTGAGATATTCTGCTGGTATGAGTTGACCCTTTTATTCAAGGTCATTTTCTAGTTACATCATCAGCTGGTACTTGGCAGTAATCCCTCTGTGCCAGGGAGGCTTATACCTGGGAATCATGTCCCACACAGGGGGAAGGCAATGCATTTACATGCTGAGTTTGGCTTTGAGACTGGCCACATTTGAGCAACATGGGGGCTCTCAGGAGATAAATCTTAGGTACCCTGCAGCTCTAGGCCAAGTTCTTATTTCAAGCACACAGGTTCACAAGCATAGTAATTAGCATCAAGGGCTCATTGTTGGACCATCCTTCCTTATTGGTCTTAGCCATTGCACTCAGGAGATTGTTGCTGTTCCATTAAAGAATGTAACAGAGCTCCCCCAGCCAGGAACTCAGCACTTACGCAGCTGTCATTCCCAACTGTCACGACTATGAAAATATCAAACATTTTTATGCACCCCACACATATGCCCTGGAGAATTTTATATTTTTTAATGTGATTTTTTTTCGTGATCTATGTATCTTTAAAAAAAGATAATTAAAAATAAATTAAAAAATCATAAAACCCACTTCAAAATCTGAAGTGAGAAATCCTGCAGGCTAATTGATTGATAAACACCAGCAGTCTGACAAGCTCCATGGGGGCTTAAGAAGGAAGGCTGTTTTTTCTTAATATTTGGTTGACTTCTTCCCTGGGGGTCTGTATCTTTTTTGTTTTCTTGTCTTTCCTTCCTCTTTATCCACCCCCTCTTTTTTAAAAATTAGGTGATGCTGGCTTATTTCCTGTGTCCTCTGTTTCTTCTTCCTCCATCTCCTCTTTTCTGTGTGTACTGATTTTTATTACGAACACTAACTCTTTACCTTCCTACATCTTTCTGTCTTCCATATTCTTTTGTTGCTCTTACACTCCACCTCTCTTTGTTTAGCCCCCAATTTTTCCGGATTTCATTTCTAAAACGTCTATTCTTTTTTTATCTTTGATTAAATCCTTAACTTATTGTACTTTCTTTTCTCTTTTCCTTATTCCTCATCATGCTAGCCTATTAATTCATACTATATTATTCTCCATATTCAGTTTCTAATTTAATTCTAAGTACTCCATTTTTTATTCCTATAACTATACACTGCTAACATGAGCTTAACATTCATTCTTCTAGGTCTTACATGGTACTTCTGCTAACATTTACTATCAATACTACTTTTATACTTTTACTTTTCTTACTTCTTTTTGTTTCCCTAGCCCTAAAATTTATCTATCATGGAACTTAGACCACAACAAGGAAATAGAATAAGAAGAATAAAGAGTGAAAGTGAATACTTAACACACAGAAAAACAGCACCTAAATAAAATCTGAGACTAAATGGAGAAGCTAATCAACTGAACAAAGTCATCAAAATAAAATGAAGACCAGACAGCAACAAAAAATTACAAACAATACCAATAAACAGGCAGACATGACTCAGTCCAATGAACAAACTGAAAACCAGGAAAAGAAGCAGAACATTAAGCTACTCATCAAAGCTCTCCCAACAAATATCAGGGACTAAATTAATGAAGTGAAGGAAGAGATTAAGGATATAAAGAAATCACATGGAGAGCATATGGATGAAATTGTAAACATACTCCAAAAGATAATGGATAAGATGATGATGAATGGCAAAACCCAAGAAATGATAAAAACACTCTCAGCATATAACATCAGGTTTAAACAGGCAGAGGAAAGAATTAGTGATGTAGAAAGCAGTACATCTAAAATCAAACAAATGAGTGTATATGGATATGAGTCTCTAAAAAAGAGTCTGGAGGTTGTCAGAAGGATTGCCCTTATGCACACCTGAGCAGAGTACCAGAGACAGATAAAGTAGATACAACCCCAGGTATTGGTACTTTTGAGGGCTAATGAAACTCACAGGTTCTATGGTCATGGCAGACGGAGTTCACTGCCATGTCAGTTGGCCCTTCTTTGGAGCTGGTATTTCTGCGTGATGGAGCTGGACTCAGATGGGATCTCTTTTCACAAGCCTTTTATGCTACTTTACTGGAATTATGTTTGGAGCTGGGGTTTAAGATATATCTAGGGGATTTGAATCTCTGGACTGGCAATATGATAGCCAGGCCCTGAACCTCAATAGAATTCAGTTCCTACACTCTGATTTATTGGACTTACCCCACTCAGCTAACATGGAGTTGAAGAATGTCAACCACCACACCATGGAGCCTAGAGTGCTTACAACTGAAAGCTGGAGAATTGCATCCAGTATCCATGTGGAATCTAAGAACCCTCTTGACATAGATGTGGAATGGACACAACCAAGCCAAGGTCCACAGGAAGGAGGAATACAGTAAAGATTAGAGTGGACTTACTGATATTCTATTCATGAACTATTGTGGTTAATAATCGAGAAAACGCGGCATTGATGTGGAAAGAGTGGCCATGGTGGCTGATGGGTGTGGGGAATGGGAGGAAGAGATAAGATGTGGAGGCATTTTCGGGACTTGGAGTTGTCCTGAGTGGTGCTGCAGGGACAATTGCCAGACATTCTATGTCCTCCCATGGCCCACTGGATGGAACGTGGGAGAGTGTGGGCTATGGTGTGGGCCATAGGCCATGGGGTGCAGCGATGCCCAGAGATGTACTCACCAGATGCAATGGATGTGTCATGATGATGGGGAGAGTGTTACTGTGGGGGAGTGGTGGGGTGGGGGAGGTGGGGGTGAATGGGGACCTCATATTTTTTTAATGTAATATTTTTAAAAAAAATAAATAAATAAAACAAAATTTTAAAAAAATGAAACAGATAGTACAATTGATATGGAAAAAGGTAGAAAAATCCAGCAGGGATTTAGAGATCTCAATGGCAAACAAAATGCACTAACATATGCATTATAGGCATCCCAGAAGGAGAAGAGAATTGGAAGAGGACAAAAGAGATGTTGGAGGAAATAATGGCTGAAAACTACCCAAATGTATTCAAGTAGATAAGTGTACATGTCCAGGAAGCCCAGTGCACCCCAAACACTATAAATCCCAAGAGGCCTACAGCAAGACATACATTTTTCAAATTATCCAATACTGAAGACAGAGAAAACATTGAATGCAACAAGAGAAAAGAGACTCATCACATACAAGGGAAGCTCAATAAGATTAAGTGCAGATTTCTCATTTGTTGCCATGGAGGAATGAAGGTAGTGGTATGACATAGTCATGATACAAAAAGAAAAAAAAATCCTGTCAAGAATACGCTATGCAACGAAGCTGACATTCAAAAAATGATTGAGAATTCATAATATTCACAGACAAACAGAAACAAAAAGAGTATGCCAATAAGAAACCTGCCCTTCAAGAAATACTAAAGGGTTTTTTTTTCGGCAAGATGGTGGCTACGTGAGCGTGCCTGGTAGTGTCTCTGCAGGGGGCGGCTGGGCAGCATTGAAGGCTCTTTGAGACCGCGCTGTTTCGGGGATTTTTGCTGGTTGGAAGGTGTCTGGACGTCAATTCGGTGGGAAGGTAACAGAGAGGATACATCTATAATATATAAACGGAGGTCCCAGCTGGGCTCGGGAAGTTCCCTCCTTGGGTGGGCGGAGCCGCGGTAGCGGGTGCTCCTGAAGCTCCAGAGCCCCGGCGGCCAGGGTTTTTGTTTTTTTTTTCCTTTTACTAAAGGCTTTGTGGTGCTGAGAAATTCGCGGATACTGGGCTGTCTGGTGAGGGATTGTTACAAGACTCCTTTGCAGATTGATTTGGGGAGACAGACGGTGTTTTCTTGTGAAGCGGGGGACGTTTTTGGTCGACGGACAGGGGGGGCAGTGCTTCCGCCTGGAGCCCCATCCCCAAAGGTCCGGCTGTCTATCTGCAACGGAATTGGATTTTGGACAATAAGGGGACACAAATGGGAGACTGTTGTAGGGTGCAGTGAGGGAGGAGGACACGTCTGGAAGCTGATTGGAGGATATTTTGCGAAGTTTGGGATTTCGGATCTTAGAGTCTGTTTTCGGCGTTTCCAGCTGAAGCCCACCCCACCCGGCGGGACTTGGGATCTGGGTCATTGAACTGGCCATGGTGTAGAGGCGCCCTCAAGTGGCCGTTGCGAGGGAGCACAGGGAGGGAGCTGTCCAAAGGCTGATACCCTGAGGAGTTAGGTGAATTTCAGGGATCAGAAATTCAATATAAAATTCACGGATCTGGCTTCCCCCACAGGGCTGGCACCCAGCTACGGGGATCCCTGAGGGCTGTGTTGCACTGTGGGGCTCCTAAGCTTTCTGTGGACCAGATTTGAGCTTGCCAGGTCTGGGTCCCCTGAACTCTGGCGGTCCACACCCCAGACTCACACCTCTTGAGTCTTCAGTGTCTCAGACTTTCCACCCCTGAATCCATCACGCTCTGGGGTCTACCTGGGGTCCTTGAGTGCCCTGGACCTCAACGTTTGCGTTTTATCTTTAATGGTTCATATTGTTTTGTTTTTATTTTCACTTTTATCTTATTTTTTACTCTTTTTGACGCCCTGATTGCTAATATTGCATTATCCCCTAGTCTTTTCTCCTAGCGTCTCCCCCAAAGTCCTTTTTTTTTTTTTTTTACAGATATTTAGGGGTTTTTTTGGTTGTTGTTTTAGATAGTGTTGCAATTGTGACACGTGTATACCTGTATCTCTCTCCCCCCATCTGTTCCCCACCGCTTGCGTATCCTCTTTTTCTTTCTTCCTTTCTTCTTGTCTTTCTTTTTTTCTTTATTATAATTAGTGCTTTTTTATTTTTCGGTTCTCTCTTTCCCTCTTGTCCCTCATTTTCCACTTATTTTATTTTAATTCAAGTACACAATACGTGCTACAGGGAACACCTCACATTTGCTGGGTTTTCCCATCCTCCACTGCCTCATTTCTGTGTGAACTGATTTAGGCTACCTACACTATCCCTCTTCCCCTGCATCTTGATAACCACTATCATCTACTGTCTCTCCTATATTCCACCCCCCACCTCCCATTCTTTGATCCACAAAGTGTCTAACTCTTAATTTCTAATACCTTTGTTCTGTTTTCTGTCTGTTATCCACTCTTGAAACTATTACCTTTCTTTTCTTTTTCCTTCTCTCATGAAAACAATAGCTTTGTAGTTCATACCATATTCCGCCTATATTCAGTCATCTACTTCATAAAAGATACTCTACCTACAGCTATAACTCTATACAATCTACATGAATCTAACCTCCATCCTCCCAGTTCTGATATTCTTGCTTTGTTAACATACATTACCAATACCACTTTACACTTTACCCTTGCTGACACAATTGCCTTTTCCCAACACTAATACTTTCTTCTAAAGTGAACTTAACCAACAACAAGTAACTTGAGTAAGAAGAAAAAAGTGACAAAGAGAAGATATAACACCTATGCAAAAATAACAACTAATTAACCTCCAAGAGCAGACAAAGAAGCTAAGGAACTGATTAAATTCGTCAAAATAAAGAGATGACCAGAAAGCAACAAAAATCTACAAACCAAACCAATAATCAGGAAAACATGACTGAATCCAATCAACAAACCAATAATCACGAAGGGGAGCAAAACTTGGCACAAGCAATGAAAGAACTCAGATCATTCATCACCGACAAATTTGATGCAGTAATGAAAGAGGTTAACAACATGAAGACATCACTTGGAGGGGAAATTGCAGACATACGCAAAAACATAACAGATATGATGGGAATGAACACCACAGTTCAAGAAATCAAAAATACACTTGCAGCAAATATCAGCAGACTAGAAGAGACAGAGCAGAGAATGAGTGATGTGGAAGACAGTACCTCAGAAATCAAACAGATAGTAGAAGGGGTCAATAAGAAGATAGAAAAAATCCAATTAGGATTTAGGGACCTGAATGACAATGCAAAACGCTCAAACATACGTATTATAGGCATTCCAGAAGGTGAAGAGAAGGGAAAGGGGTCAGAAGGAGTGTTGCAGGAAATAATGGCTGAAAACTTCCCAAATCTACTGAAAGAGACAGATGTACATATCCAAGAAGCACAGCGCACTCCACAAGTCATAAACCCCAACAGGCCCACCCCAAGACATATACTTATCAAATTATCCAAGGCTCAAGACAAAGAGAAAATCCTAAAAGCAGCAAGAGAAAAGAAAACCATCACATACAAGGGAAGCTCAATTAGATTAAGTGCTGATTTCTCTTCTGAAAACATGGAGGCAAGAAGACAGTGGTATGATATAGTCAAGGTACTAAAGGAAAAAAACTTCCAACCAAGAATACTCTATCCAGCTAAACTAGCATTCAAACATCATGGAGAGTTCAAAATATTCACAGACAAACAGAAACTGAAAGAGTATACCAACAAGAAACCTCCCCTTCAAGAAATTCTAAAGGGAGTTCTGCAGGAAGAAAGGAAAAAACAGGAAAGGCAAAGTTGGAGGAGAGTATAAGACCAACAACAACAACAAAAAAGACCAAAAAAAAAAATACAAACAAAATATGACAAACACAAATCCAATCAAAATATGGCTAACACAAATAATTCCTTGATAGTAATAACACTGAATGTCAACGGATTAAACTCACCTATCAAAAGATTCAGACTGGGACATTGGATAAGGAAATATAACCCATCCATATGCTGTCTACAAGAGACACATCTTAGACCCAGAGACGCATGGAGATTGAAAGTGAATGGCTGGAAAACAATCATACAAGCTAACAATAACCAAAAAAAGGCAGGAGTAGCTATATTAATATAAGACAAAATAGACTTTAAATGTGAAACAATTGTGAGAGACAAAGAAGGATACTACATTTTAGTGAAAGGGAAAATCTGTCAAGAAGATCGAACAATCATAAATATCTATGCCCCTAACAAGGGTGCCTCTAAATACGTCAGGCAAACGCTGGAAAAACTAAGTGAAAGAATAGATACATCTACAATTATAGTGGGGGATTTTAATACACCACTATCAAATCTGGACAGAACATCTCAAAAGAGAATCACCAAAGAAACAAAACATCTGAATAGTATATTAGAGGAGCTCGATCTAATAGACATATATAGATCGCTACACCCAAACACAGCAGGATATACATTTTTCTCAAGCGCACATGGATCATTCTCCAAGATAGATCATATGCTAGGCCACAAAGAAAGGCTGAACGAATTCAGAAAGATTGAAATCATACAAAACACTATCTCTGACCACAGTGGAATCAAGCTGGAGATTTGCAAGGGACAGAAGCCCAGATTTCACACCAAGATTTGGAAATTAAACAGCACACTCTTAGAAAAACAGTGGGTCAAAGAGGAAATCTCAAAAGAAATCAATGACTACCTTGAAACAAATGATAATGATAACACAACATACCAAAATTTATGGGATGCAGCAAAAGCAGTACTGAGAGGGAAGTTTATAGCCATAAATTCATATATCAAAAAAGAAGAAAGAGCAAAAATCGAAGAACTAACTGCACATTTGAAGGAATTAGAAAAACAACAACAAAGTAACCCAACAGGAAGAAGAAGGAAGGAAATAACAAAGATAAGAGCAGAACGAAATGAAATAGAAAATAAGAAAGCACTTGAACAGATAAACAAGACCAAGAGCTGGTTTTTTGAGAAGATTAACAAAATTGACAAACCTTTAGCAACACTAACAAAGAAAAAAAGAGAGAAGATGCAAATACACAAAATAAGAAATGAGAAAGGCGATATCACCACTGACCCAACAGAAATAAAGACTATCATAAGAGGATATTTTGAAAAACTATATTCCAACAAAAATGACAATCTAGAGGAAATGGACAAATTCCTAGAAACACATAAGCAGCCCATATTGACGAAAGAAGAAATTGATGATCTTAACAAACCAATCACAAGCAGAGAGATAGAATCAGTTATCAAAAATCTCCCAACTAAGAAGAGCCCAGGGCCAGATGGCTTCACAGGTGAATTCTACAAAACATTCCGGAAAGAACTGACACCAATCCTGCTGAAACTATTCCAAAACATCGAAACGGAAAGAACATTACCCAACTCCTTCTATGATGCCAACATTACCCTAGTACCAAAGCCAAACAAAGACATCACAAGAAAGGAAAATTACAGACCAATTTCTCTGATGAACCTAGACGCAAAAATACTTAAAAAAATACTTGCTAATCGTATTCAACAACACATTAAACGTATTATACACCACGACCAAGTGGGATTCATTCCAGGTATGCAAGAATGGTTCAACATAAGAAAATCAATCAACGTAATACACCATATAAACAGATTGAAGGAAAAAAATCACATGATTATATCTATTGATGCAGAAGAAGCATTTGACAAAATACAGCACCCTTTCTTGATAAAAACACTCCAAAAGATTGGAATACAAGGGAATTTTTTGAACATGATAAAGAGTATATATGAAAAACCTAAAGCCAACATTGTTTACAATGGAGAAATCCTAGACTCCTTCCCTCTAACTCAGGAACAAGACAAGGATGCCCACTGTCTCCGCTCCTATTTAACATTGTCTTAGAAGTACTTGCATGAGCACTGAGGCAAGAACCAGAAATAAAAGGCATTCAAATTGGAAAGGAAGAAGTCAAAATTTCATTATTTGCAGATGACATGATCCTATACATAGAAAACCCTGAGAGATCTACAACGAAGATTCTAGAACACATAAATGAGTTTAGTAAAGTCGCAGGTTATAAGATCAATGCACAAAAATCAGTAGCATTTCTGTACACCAATAATGAGCAAGATCAGGAGGAAATCAAGAAACAAATACCATTCACAATAGTAAATAAAAAAAATCAAATACTTAGGAATAAATTTAACTAAAGAGGTAAAGAACTTATACAACGAGAATTATACAAGATTGTTCAAGGAAATCAAAGAAGACCTAAATAAATGGAAGACTATTCCTTGTTCATGGATAGGAAGACTGAACATTATTAAGATGTCTATCCTACCAAAATTGATCTACACATTCAATGCAATCCCAATAAAAAGCAACGCAGCCTTCTTTAAGGAACTAGAAAAACTAACTATGAAATTTATTTGGAAAGGAAAGAGACCCCGAATAGCCAAAGACATACTGAAAAAGAAAAACGAAATTGGAGGAATCACACTACCTGACTTCAAAACATACTATAAAGCTACGGTGGTGAAAAAAGCATGGTATTGTCATAAGGAAAGACACATAGACCAATGGAATCGAATTGAAAGCTCTGATATAGAACCTTACATATATAGCCACATAATATTTGATAAAGCCACCAAACCCTCTCAATTGGGAGACAGTGGCCTATTCAACAAATGGTGTCTGGAGAACTGGATAGCCATATGTAGAAAAATGAAAGAGGATTACCATCTCACACCTTATACAAAGATCAACTCAAGATGGATCAAAGACCTAAATATAAGAGCCAAGACCATAAAAACCTTAGAAAGCAGTGTAGGGAAACATCTACAGGACCTTGTAATAGGAAATGGATTTATGAATATCTCACCAAAAGCACGAGCAGCAAAAGAACTAATAGATAAATGGGACTTCCTCAAAATTAAAGCCTTCTGCACCTCAAAGGAGTTTGTCAAGAAAGTAAAAAGGGAGCCCACACAGTGGGAGAAAATATTTGGCAATCATATATCTGATAAGAAACTTATAACTTGCATATATAAAGAACTCCTATATCTTGAAAATAAAAAGATAAACAACCCATTTAAAAAATGGGAAAAAGACTTAAACAGACACTTCTTCGAAGAAGAAATACAAATGGCAAGAAAGCACATGAAAAAATGTTCCAAATCTCTAGCTATCAGGGAAATGCAAATCAAAACTACAATGAGATACCATCTTACACCCATAAGATTGGCAGCTATGAAAAAAACAGAAGAATACAAGTGCTGGAGAGGATGTGAAGGAAGGGGAACACTCATCCACTGCTGGTGGGAATGCAGAAGGATCCAACCATTCTGGAGGACAGTATGGCGGTTTCTCAAAAAACTAGCCATAGATTTGCCATATGACCCAGCAATACCACTGCTGGGTATATACCCAGCAGAACTGAAAACAAGGACACAAACCGATATATGTACACCAATGTTCATAGCAGCATTGTTCACTATTGCCAAAAGTTGGAATCAACCCAAATGCCCATCAACTGATGAGTGGATCAATAAAATGTGGTATATACACACAATGGAATACTACTCGGCTGTAAGAACAAACACACTACAAACACATGTGATAACATGGATGAATCTTGAGAACCTTATGTTGAGTGAAGCAACCCAGACATTGAAGGACAAATACTACATGACCTCAATGATATGAAATAAACAAGCTGCCCTAAATAGCAAGAGACTGAACGATAGCCTTACAGGAAATCGGAGGGTGGAGGAAGGATATGAGCCGATGTCTGCAGGGGTGGAACTTAAGACGAGATGGTGGTAAGTATGAACACAAAGAAGAGATAAAATGGGGGCAAGGGGTTGCCTTTGGTTGGGGCTTTACGGGTTTGAGGGTGGCTGGGGAGGGACTGTTGGGTAATGTTGCCCAAAAGTGGGGGGAGGGAGGGGTAGCATACGAACACAGGAGAGGGTTAGGAGGTGGTGGAGAGTAAAATGCCGAGAAAACCATATCAAAATATAATAAAGAGGGTTACCTGTTTAGAATGCTCGGAGGGGAGGGTCTGATGCAGGACGGGCTCCTGGGGAATGTCTAAATGCTCATTCTGCCAGAGTGGGTGACACCATGGGGTAGAATCCCAAGTAGTGAGAGTGGGGGTGGACCCACATCCTGGGGAGGACTAATGCCACCAAATAGAGGGAACTCTATCCCTCGAGAGAAAGGGTGGCTCCCAGGGCATTGGGGCAGATGAGCAAGTTAGGCACTAAACACTATTCCATCTATCTCTGGAAGTGGCTCCTCAGGAAACGGAGGTTGACTGTCACTGTGGGCACCAAGGTGGAAGGGAAAATGGACGTTAAATGTGTGGAACCAAAGTAAATTGGGGGCAAGAGAGGAGTTTCTTGAGAGTACACAAGGATGGATATAAAACATGTAATATTACACCATAACATATAGGAGACGACAGACTGATAATGTAAACCATAATGTAAAACATAGGAGAACTAAAAATGTAAAGAACTGTGTATCCTAAAGTATGCACCATAATGTAAGCACAGATATTACCATGTTAGAAAGCTAATATCTCAGACTCTGTACATCACCTTAAGTAAATATGATGTGAATAGGGTGTAAGAGTATCGCTGTGGAAGGAAAAAGGTGTTGTGGTGAATGTATGGGAGTGTTGTATATTATATATAAGCATTGCTGTGGTCTAGGACTCCTACGAAGAAACGCTGAATAATTAGGGGGGGGGGGAAAGGATAGGATGTGGAATTTTTTCAAGTCAACATTCTTTATCTAAGTTCTTTATCTAACTTTATCCAAGTTCTTTATCTATCCTTTAAACCCATCGCTATATGCCATTCCCTAGTAAGGGACCATGACATTATATTGGGCTTCAAATTTCGGGGAGTTCTGGATCACAGAGTGTTTCAACAATGGCAATGGAGGGATAGTGGTATGGGATACCAATGACAGGTGATGATATATGGCTGACAGGGAGCTGTACAGAACATATGTCCAGGGTGCATGGTAATGATTGGATATACTCATAGTGGCAACAATTAAAAACCCAGCAGGGGGGTACTGGGTTCCTGGCCAGTGGTGCTCTGTCGTGGTCCCTAGGGGAGCAGCGATAGTCTCCCAGGTACAGCGGCGGGGACCGGGAGGGAGTGAGGGTTCAACAGTGAGCCCCTGATGCTAATGACTATGCTTGTGAGCTGATAAACCTAAAATAAGAACAAGGCCTAGAGCAACATTGTGCCTGGGAATTTCCTCCTGTCAGCCTTCATGTTACTCAAATGTGGCCAGTCTCAAAGCCAAACTCAGCATTTAAATGCAATGCCTTCCCTCCAGCGTGGGACATGACACCCAGGGATGAGCCTCCCTGGCAACGAGGGACCACTATCAAATACCAACTGATGATGCAACTGGAAAAGGACCTTATATGGAAGGTTCAATGCGGATCAGCAGAATATCCATGTCTACATAAAACAACATGACTTTAAAATGCTGTTTGACCTAAAGTAAGGGGGAAATGGAAAGGAGAAATGAGTTTATATGGCTACGAGTTCCTAAAAAAGAGTCTGGAGGCTGGCAGAAGGATTGCCCTCATGCACAACTGAGCAGAGTCAGAGAGACAGATAAAGCAGATACAACCCCCAGATATTGGTTCCTATGAAGGCTAAAGAGACCCATGAGAGTTATGGTCATGGCCGATGGGGTTTACTACCAGGGCAGATGGCCCCTCTCTGGAAATGGTGTTTATGTGTGATGAATCTGGACTCAGATGGGATCTCCCTTCATAAGACTTTCATACTAATCTGCTGGAGGTGCAGTTAATGTTGGGGTTTAAGATATAGTTAGGGGATTTGAATCTCTGGACTGATAATGTGATAGCCAGGTCCTGAGCCTCAACAGACTCCAGCACCTACAATCTGATTTATTGGACTTACCACACTCAGCTAAGATGGAGTTGAAGAAGGACAATCACCACACCATGGAGCCTAGAGTGATTACAACTGAAAATGGGAGGATGGCAGCCAGCATCCATGTGGAATCTGAGCCTCCTCTTGAAATAGAGGTGCAATGGACACAACCAATCCAATGTCCACATAGAAGAGGTGGCATTGGATTGGGAAAAGTGGTCATGGTGGACGATGGGTATGGGGAAGGGCAGGAAGAGATGAGAGGTGGGGGCGTATTTGGGACGTGGAGCTGCCCTGGATGGCGCCTCGGGGGTGATCACCGGACATCGTGGATCCTCACAGGGCCCACTGGATGGAATAGAGGAGAGTATGGGCCATGATGTGGACCATTGTCTATGAGGTGCAGAGGTGCCCAAAGATGTACTTACCAAATCCAATGGATGTGTCATGATGATGGGAACGAGTGTTGTTGGGGGGGGGGAGAGGGGGGGTGGGGGGGTGTGGTTGAATGGGACCTCACATATATATTTTTAATGTAATATTATTACAAAGTCAATAAGAAAAAAAAAAAAGAAATACTAAAGGGAGTTCTGCATGTTAAAAGAAAAAAACAGAAGAGGCCGAGTTGGAGGAGAATATAAAACAACTGAAAAGACAAAAAGAGATATAAAAACAACATATGACATACAAATACAAAGGAAATATAGCTAATGTAAGTAATTCCTTAAGAGCAATAACACTGAATCATAATCGGATATATTCACCAGTCAAGAGATACAGATTGGCAGAATGGATAAGGAAATATCACCCATCTATATGTTGTCTACAAGAGAACCACCTTAGACCCAGGGATTCAAGAAGTTTGAAAGTGAATGGCTGGAAAACAATCTCATAAGCAAATAATAACAACAAAAAAAGATAGGAATAGCTATACTAGTATTGGAAAAAATAGACTTTAAATGTAAAACTATTGTGAGAGAAAAAGATGAACACGACGTATCAGTAAAAGGGGTAATATTTCAAGAAGAAAGAACAATCATAAACAATTATGCACAACTAGGACACTTAAAAATACATAAGGCAACACTGGAAAAATTACATGGAGGAATAGATTCCTCTACAGTTATACTGGAGGACTTTAATATATGATTGTCAATATTAGACAAAACATCTCAACAGAGAGTAAATGAAGAAATCAAGACTTTGAAAAATATATTAGAAGATCTGGAACTAATAGACATATAGAACACTACACCATAATACAGCAGGATATGAATTTTTCTCAAGTGCACATGGATCATTCTCCAAGATAGTAGACATGCAGGTACACAGAGAAATTCTCAGTGAATTCAGAAAGATTGAAATCATACAAAATAATTCCTCTGACCACAGTAGAATGCAGCTGGAAATCTGCAAGGGACAGAGAATTAGATTAGGAATAAAGATATAGAATTTAAACAACACAATCTTAGACAAACAATGGGTCAAAGAGGAAATATCAAAAGAAATAAGTAACTGCCTTGAAACTAATGAAAATGCCTTAAAATATTAAATCTTATGGAATGCTGCAAAAGCTGTACTTAAAGGGAAATTCAAAGCCATGAATTCATAATCAAAAAAGAAAAATGAGGTAAAATTTAAGACCAAACTC
The DNA here is from genome assembly GCF_030445035.2 of Dasypus novemcinctus. Taxonomy (NCBI): domain Eukaryota; kingdom Metazoa; phylum Chordata; class Mammalia; order Cingulata; family Dasypodidae; genus Dasypus; species Dasypus novemcinctus. Next base: position 126,165,894 of record NC_080704.1, read on the forward strand.
CACACTTGGAGGAAATTGTAAAAACATAAAATAAAATAAAGAAAACCTATCCTCAATGGAAGAAGAAAGAAATATCAAATATCAGAGCAGGACTAAACGAGATATAAAATAAGAAAACACTAGAAAACCATGAAAAAGCAAAGAGCTGATTCATTGAGATGATCAATAAAATTGACAAGCCCTTAGATAGACTAACAAAGAAAAAGCAGAGAAGATACAAATAAACAAAATAATGAATCAGAAAGGGGATATCGGACTTCCGGCAAGATGGTGGCTGAGTGAGCTTGCCTTGCCATCTCTCCTGGGAAGAGGCAGCTGGGCACCACTGGAGGTTCTCCGGGACCAGGCTTTTTCAGGATTTTTTCAGGGCAGGAAGTGTCTGGACATCGATTTGGTGGGAAGGTAACGGAAAGGACTGGTCTATAAGATATAATTTGGGACTTTTCAGGAGGGGGAGGCAAGATGGCGGCTGAGTGAACTTCCCGGTTACTAGCTCCTGGGGGGAATCGGCTGGGAGGTGTCGGAGACTCTTTGGGACCGGCTGTTTTGGGATTTTTCCTGGTCCAGAGGTGTCTGGACATCGATTTGGAGGGAAGGTAACAGAGAGGATCCATCTGTGAAATATACACGGAGATCCCAGCTACGTGTGGAGGACTCCCTCCTTGGGTAGGCGGAGCCGAGGCAGCTAGCACCACGGCGGGTGGCGGGCGGGAGAGCCGAGCCGCGCTGTGCCACGGCGGGTGGCGGGCGAAGGAGACAAGCCCAGCCGAGCCTAGCCGTGCCGCGGCGGGCGGCGGGCGGGAGAGCCGAGCCGCGCTGCGCCGCGGCGGCGGGCGGTGGGCGGGGAAGCCGAGTCCGGCTGAGCCCGGCTGAGCCCCGGCGGGCGGGGGGGCCGAGCCCAGCCACGCCACGCCAGGTGGCGGGTGGGAAAGCCAAGCCCAGCCGAGCCCAGCCGAGCCACGGCGGGAGGCGGGCGGGGGACCGGAGCCCAGCTGAGCCCAGCCAAGCCTGGCGGCGAGGTTTCTGTTCTTTGTTTTTTTTTTTTTAATTTTTTTAATTTTTTATTTTTTTTTGTTGTTGTTGTTCTTGTTGTTCTTTTTTTTTTTTTCAATCCTCTCTTTCTTGTCCCCAATATTCTTCTTATACTATTTTACCTTAACAATACAATAGGTCCTACAGGAAATACCTCACATTTGCTGGGTTTCCTCACCTTCCACTGCCTCATTTCTCTGTGAATAGATTTAGCCTATCTACACTATCCCCTTTCCCCTACAACTTGATATCCTCCACCATCTGCTATCTCTACTATATTCCATCTCCCTTTCTTTGATCCACAAAGTGTCTAACTCTTAATTTCTAATACCTTTGTTTAGTTTTCCATCTGGTATTCGTCCCTGAAATTATTACCTTTCTTTTCTCTTTCCCTCTCTAACGAAAACAATAGCCTCTTAGTATGTACCACATTCCTCCCATATTCAGTCGTCTACCTCATTATAGGTACTTTCCTACTACTATAACTCTACACAATTTACATGATCTAACGTCCATCCTCCCAGAACTCATATTGTTGCTTTGTAAACATATATCACCAATACTACTTCACACTTTTTCCTTCCTTACACAATGGACTTTCCCCAGCACTAATACTTTCCTTTAAAGTGAGCTTAACTAGCAATAAGATATTGGAATAAGAAGAACAAAGTGACAAAGAGAAGATATAACACTTACGCAAAAACAACAGCTAATTAATCTACAAGACTAGACAAAGAAGCTAAGGAACTGATTAAACACGTCAAGAAAAAATGTTGACAAGACAGCAACAAAAATCTACAAACCAAACCAGTAATCAGGAAAACATGGCTTAATCCAATCAACAAACTGAAAATCAGGAAGGGGGGCAGGACTTCGCACAAGCAATGAAAGATCTCAGAACATTTATCACCGACAAATTTGATGAAGTAATGAAAGAGGTTAACCGCGTGAAGACAACACTTGGAGGGGAAATTGCAGACATGTGCAAAAAAATAACAGATATGATGGAAATGAACACCACAATTCAAGAAATCAAAAATACACTTGCAGCAAATATCAGCAGACTAGAAGAGGCAGAGCAGAGAATTAGTGATGTGGAAGACAGTACTTCAGAAATCAAACACATAGTAGAAGGGGTCGATAAAAAGGTAGAAAAAATCCAGATAGGACTTAGGGACCTGAATGATAACACAAAACGCTCAAACATACGTATTATAGGCATTCCAGAAGGAGAAGAGAAGGGAAAGGGGTCAGAAGGAGTGTTGCAGGAAATAATGAATGAAAACTTCCCAAATCTACTGAAAGAGACAGATGTACATATCCAAGAAGCACAGCGCACTCCACTGGTCATAAACCCCAACAGGCCCACCCCAAGATATACTTGTCAAATTACCCAATGGTCAAGACAAAGAAAAAATTCTAAAAGCAGCAAGAGAAAAGAAAACCATCACATACAAGTGAAACTCCATAAGATTAAGTGCTGATTTCTCATCTGAAACGATGGAGGCAAGAAGGCAGTGGTATGATATAGTCAAGGTACTAAAGGAAAAAAATCTCCAACCAAGAATACTCTATCCAGCTAAACTAGCATTCAAAAATGATGGAGAGTTCACAATATTCACAGATAAACAGAAACTGAAAGAGTATATCAACAAGAAACCTCCCCTTCAAGAAATTCTTAAGGGAATTCTGCAGGAAGAAAGGAAAAAACAGGACAGTCAGAGATGGAGGAGAGTGTAAAAGCAACAAGAAAGACAAAAATAGAAGGGGAAAATAAAATAATACAAACAAAATATAACAAACACAAATCCAACCAAAATATGGCTACCATAAATAACTCTCTAAACGTAATAACACTGAATGTCAACGGATTAAACTCACCTATCAAAAGATTCAGACTGGGACACTGGATAAGGAAATACAACCCATCTATATGCTGCCTACAAGAGACACATCTTAGACCCAGAGACTCATGGAGGTTGAAAGTGAATGGCTGGAAAACAATCATACAAGCAAACAACAACCAAAAAAAGGCAGGAGTAGCTATATTAATATCAGACAAAATAGACTTTAAATGCGAAACAATTGTGAGAGACAAAGAAGGATACTATATTTTAGTGAAAGGGACAATTTGTCAAGAAGATCGAACAATCATAAATATTTATGCTCCTAACAAGGGCGCCTCTAAATATGTGAGGCAAACGCTGGAAAAACTAAGTGAAAGAATAGATGCATCTACAATTATAGTGGGGGATTTTAATACATCACTATCAACTCTGGACAGAACATCTCAAAAGAGAATCACTAAAGAAACAAAACATTTGAACAGTATATTAGAAGAGCTGGATCTAATAGACATATATAGATCATTACACCCAAACACAGCAGGATATACATTTTTCTCAAGCGCACATGGAACATTCTCCAAGATTGGCCATATGCTAAGCCACAAAGAAAGGCTTAATGAATTCAGAAAGATCGAAATCATACAAAACAATATCTCTGACCACAGTGGAGTCAAGCTGGAAATTTGCAAGGGACAGAGACCCAGACTTCACACGACAATTTGGAAATTAAACAGCACACTCTTAGAAAAACAGTGGGTCAAAGAGGAAATCTCAAAAGAAATCAATGACTACCTTGAAACAAATGATAATGATAACACAACATACCAAAATTTATGGGATGCAGCAAAAGCGGTACTGAGAGGGAAATTTATAGCCATAAATTCATATATCAAAAAAGAAGAAAGAGCAAAAATTGAAGAATTAACTGCACATTTGAAGGAATTAGAAAAACAACAACAAAGTAACCCAACAGGAAGAAGAAGGAAGGAAATAACAAAGATAAGAGCAGAACTACATGAAATAGAAAATAAGAAAGCACTTGAAAAAATAAACAAGACCAAGAGCTGGTTTTTTGAGAAGATCAACAAAATTGACAAACCTTTATCGAGACTAACAAAGAAAAAAAGAGAGAAGATGCAAATACACAAAATAAGAAATGAGAAAGTTGATATCACCACTGACCCCACAGAAATAAAGACTATCATAAGAGGATACTTTGAAAAACTATATTCCAACAAAAATGACAATTTAGAGGAAATGGACAAATTCCTAGAAATACATAAGCAGCCCATACTGACGAAAGAAGAAATTGATGATCTTAACAAACCAATCACAAGCAAAGAGCTAGAATCAGTCATTAAAATCTCCCAACTAAGAAGAGCCCAGGGCCATACGGCTTCACAGGTGAATTCCACAAAACATTCCGGAAAGAACTAACACCAATCCTGTTGAAACTATTCCAAAAAATCAAAACAGAAGGAACACTGCCTAATTCCTTCTATGATGCCAACATTACCCTAGTACCAAAGCCAAACAAAGACACCACAAGAAAGGAAAATTACAGACCAATTTCTCTAATGAACCTAGATGCAAAAATACTTAACAAAATACTTGCTAATCGTATTCAACAACACATTAAATGACTTATACACCATGACCAAGTGGGATTTATTCCAGGTATGCAAGGATGGTTCAACATAAGAAAATCAATCAATGTAATACACCATATAAACAGATTGAGAGAAAAAAACCACATGATTATATCTATAGATGCAGAAAAGGCATTTCACAAAATACAGCACCCCTTCCTGAAAAAAACACTCCAAAAGATCTGAATACAAGGAAACTTTTTGAACATGATAAAGAGTATATATGAAAAACCTAAAGCCAACATTGTTTACAATGGCGAAGTCCTGAAATGCTTCCCTCTAAAATCAGGAACAAGACAAGGATGCCCATTGTCTCCGCTCCTATTTAACATTGTCTTGGAAGTACTGGCTCGAGCACTGAGACAAGAACCAGATATAAAAGGCATTCAAATTGGAAGGGAAGAAGTCAAAATTTCATTATTTGCAGATGACATGATCCTATATATAGAAAACCCTGAGAGATCTTCAACAAAGCTCCTAGATCTCATAAATGAGTTTAGCAAAGTCGCAGGTTATAAGATCAATGCGCAAAAATCAGTAGCATTTCTATACACCAATAATGAGCAAGATCAGGAGGAAATCAAGAAACAAATACCATTCACAATAGTAAATAAAAAAATCAAATACTTAGGAATAAATTTAACTAAAGAGGTAAAAAACTTATACATCGAGAACTATACAAGATTGTTCAAAGAAATCAAAGAAGACCTAAATAAATGGAAGAATATTCCCTGTTCATAGATAGGAAGACTGAATATTATTAAGATGTCTATCCTACCAAAACTGATCTACACATTCAATGCAATCCCAGTAAAAATTAACACAGCCTTCTTTAAGGAACTAGAAAAACTAACTATGAAATTTATTTGGAATAAAAAGAGGCCCCGAATAGCCAAAGACATATTGAAAAAGAAAAATGAAATAGGAGGTATCACACTTCCTGACTTCAAAACATACTACAAATCTACAGTAGTGAAAACAGCATGGTACTGGCATAAGGAGAGATACACAGACCAATGGAATCGAATTGAAAGTTCAGATATAGAACCTCATGTATATAGCTATATAATATTCGATAAAGCCACCAAACCCTCTCAACTGGGAGAGAATGGCCTATTCAACAAATGGTGCCTGGAGAACTGGATAGCCATATGTAGAAGAATGAAAGAGGATTACCATCTCACACCTTATACAAAGATCAACTCTAGATGGATCAAAGACCTAAATATAAGAGCCAAGACCATAAAGACCTTAGAAAGCAGTGTAGGGAAACATCTACAGGACCTTGTAATACGAAATGGCTTCATGAATATCACACCAAAAGCACGAGCAGCAAAAGAACAAATAGATAAATGGGAGTACCTCAAAATTAAAGCCTTCTGCACCTCAAAGGAGTTTGTCAAGAAAGTTAAAAGGGAACCCACACAATGGGAGAAAATATTTGGCAACCATATATCTGATAAGAGACTTATAACTTGCATATATAAAGAACTCATAGATCTCGAAAACAAAAAGATAAACAACCCATTTAAAAAATGGGAAAAAGATTTAAACAGACACTTCTCCAAAGAAGAAATACAAATGGCTAAAAAGCACATGAAAAAATGCTCCAAATCCCTAGCTATCAGGGAAATGCAAATCAAAAGTACAATGAAATACCATCTTACTCCCATAAGATTGGCAGCCATGAAAAAAACAGTAGAATACAAATGCTGGAGAGGATGTGAAGAAAGGGGAACACTCATCCATTGCTGGTGGGAATGCAGAAGGATCCAACCATTCTGGAGGACAGTTTGGCAGTTTCTCAAAAAATTATCCACAGATTTGCCATATGACCCAGCAATACCACTGCTGGGTATATACCCATCAGATCTGAAAACAAGGACACAAACCGATATATGTACACCAATGTTCATGGCAGCATTGTTCACCATCGCCAAAAGTTGGAATCAATCCAAAAGTCCATCAACAGATGAGTGGATCAATAAAATGTGGTATATACACACAATGGAATACTACTCAGCTGTAAGAACCAATACACTACAATCACACGTGATAACATGGATGAACCTTAAGAATCTTATGTTAAGTGAAGCAAACCAGGCATTGAAGGACAAATACTATATGACCTCAATGATATGAAATAAGTTAACTGCCTCAGAGAGCTAGAGTCTGGAAAAGTGGCTTACTGGAAATCGGGGGGTGGAGGAAGGATGTGAGTTAATGTCTGTAGGGGTGGAATCTGTGATGAGCTGGGGGTAAGTATGAGCACAAAGAAGGGACAAAATGGGGGCAAGGGGTTACCTTTGGGTGCGGTTTTCTGGGTTTGAGGGGGGCTGGGGATGGGAAGAGGGGTAATATGGTCCAAGAAATAGGTGGGAGGGAGGGGCAACATACAAACTTGGGAGAGTGCCAGAAGTTCGTTGAGAACTAAATGTTGAGTAAAACGTATCAAAGTATAAATAGGAGGGTCACCTGGTTAGGACGCTCAGGGCATATGGTCTGATGCGGGACGGACTCCGGAGGGAATAGCTGAAGGCTCATTTTGCCAAGGTGGGTTCTACCATTGGGTGGGGTGGACCCATATCCTGGGGAAGACTAATGCCGTCGAATAGAGAGAACTGTATCTCTCGTGAGAAAGGATGGCTCCCAGGGCATTTGATTGGCAGGCGTTGTGGGCCCTAAGGGGAGGGGAAAATGGATGTGCAATGGATAGAACAAAGGTAAATAAGGGGGCAAAAGAGGAGTTATGTGAGAGTACACGAGGATGAATATAAAACAGCTAATATTACACCAAAAACATATAGGGGACGACAGACTAATAATGAAAACCATAAGACAAAACATAGGATAACTAAAAAATTTAGAAAACTGTACAACCTAAAGTATGGACCACATAGTAAGCACAAATGTTACCTTGTTTGAAATCTATAGTTTCGGAATCTGTACATCAGTTTCAGGAAATATGATATGAATAAGTTAAAAGATTATTGCTGTGGAAGGGAAAAGATTTTATGGTGGATCTGGGGAAATACTGTATATTGTATATATGAATTTTGGTGATCTAAGACTCTTCTGAAACTGACATTATGTTGGGATTCACTTTACGGGAAGTTTTGGATCTCAGAGTTGTTCAACAATGGCAGCGGAGGAATACTGATATGGGATGTTATTGACAGGATATATATGGTTGACAGGGAGTTATACAGGGCATATGCCCAGGGTATATTGTAATGTCTATATATACTCATAGTGGAAACAATTAAAAACAACAGCTGGGGGGGTACTGGGCTCCTGGCCAGGGGGTCACTGTTGTGGGCCCTGGGAGAGCAGCGGCAATCCTCCAGGTGCAACGGCAAGAACCAGGAAGGAAGGAGGGCCCAACAGTGGGCTCTTGATACTAATGGCTACACTTTTGAGCCTATGCACCTGCAATAAGAACAAGGCCTAGAGTAGCATTGTGCCTGGGGGTTTCCTCCTGACAGCCTTCATGTTACTCAAATGTGGCCACTCTCACAGCCAAACTCAGCATGTAGATGTGATGCATTCCCCCCAGCGTGGGACACGACACCCGGGGATGAGCCTCCCTGTCACCGAGGGATCACTACCACATACCAGCTGAAGAAGCAACTAGAAAATGACCTTGAATTAAAGATTCAATGCGGAACAGCAGAATATACCTGTCTACATATAATAACATGACTTCGGGACGCGGTTTGACATAATGTAAGGGGGAAATGGAAAGGAGAAATGAGATTATAAGGCTGTGAGTCTCTAAAAAAGAGTCTGGAGGTTGTCAGAAGGAATACCCCTATGTACAACTGAACAGAGTCTAAGAGACAGATAAGGTAGATACAACCCCAGGTATTGGTTCTTTTGAGGGATAAAGAGACCCACGGGTTCTATGGTCATGGCAGAAGGGGTTCACTGCCATGACAGATGGCCCTTCTTTGGAGCTGGTGTTTCTGCGTGATGGAAATGGACTCAGAGGGGAACTCTTTTCACAAGACTTGCATGCTACTTTATTGGAATTGTAGTTGGTGCTGAGTTTAAGATATATGTAGGGGATTTGAATCTCTGGACTGATAATATGACACCCAGGCCCAGAGCCTCAACAGACTTCAGCTCCTATACTTTGACTTATTGGACTTACTCCACTCAGCTAACATGGAGTTGAAGAAGGTCAACCACCACAACATGGAGCCTAGAGTGTCTACAACTAGAAGCGGGAAGAGTGCATCCAGTACCCATGTGGAATCTAAGCCCTCACTTGACATAGGTGTGCAATGGACACAACCAATCCAATGTCCACAGAGGAAATGTGAAATGGGTGTGGGAACGGTAGCCATGGGGGCTGCTGGGTGTGGGGAACGGGAGGAAGAGATGAGATGTGGAGGCGTTTTCGGGACGTGGAGTTGTCCTTGATAGTGCTTCACGGACAATTACGGGACACTGTAGATCCCCCCAGGGCCCACTGGATGGAACGTGAGAGAGTCTGGGCTATGATGTGGACCATTGACTATGGGGCGCAGTGATGCTCAGAGATGAACTTACCAGGTGCAATGGATGTAGCACGATGATGGGAGAGAGTGTTGCTGTGGGGGGAGTGGGGGGCGGGGGCAGTGGGGTTGAATGGGACCTCATATTTTTTTTAATGTAATTAAAAAATAATAATAATAAATAAATATTTTTAAAAAATGAACAAAAAATAAAATAAATGAAAATTTAAAAAAATAAAAGAACAAAAAAATAAAATAAAAGAAATGAAAATTAAAAAAAAAAAAAGAAAGGGGATATCAACACGGACCCCACAGAAACAAAGACTATCATAAGAAGATATTTTGAAAAAACAGTACACCAATAAGAAGGACAATTGAGAGGAAATGGACAAATTCCTAGAAACACATTAGCAGCCTACATTTATGAACTGCTGAACTCAGCACACCATTCACAAGTAAAGAAATAGAGACAGTCATTAAAAACTCTCAAATAAGGAGATCCCCAGTTTGGATGTCTTCACAGATGAATTCTAACAAACTTTACAGAAAGAAATAACACCCATCTTCCTTAAACTCTTCCAAAATATCAAAATAGAAGGAACATTGCCCAACTCATTCTATGGTGCCAACATTACACTAATACCTAAGCCAAAGATGTCCCAAGAAAGGGAAATTACAGACCAATCTTTCTAATGAACCTAGATGCTAAAATCCTTAATAAAATACTTGCTAATCTTATTCAACAAAACATCCAACAAATTATACACCATGACAAAGTGGGCTTCATCTCTGGTATGCAAGGATGTTTCAACATAAGAAAATTAAGTATTACAATCCTTAAAATAATAGAAGAAAAAAATCCCATGTTCCCTTATATAGATGCAGAAAAAACAGTCAAAATACAGTCCCTTTCCTGATTAAAACATTGCAAAATATAGCAATAGAAGGAAATTTTCTGAACATAATGGATATATATGAAAATCCCAGAGGTAATATTATTTACAATGGTGAAATCCTAAAATTCTTCCCTCTAAGATGAGAAACCAGACAAGGATGCACACTATCACTCCTATTTAACATTTTGTTAGAAGTACTTGTTCAAGCACTAAAGCAAGAAACCAATATTAAAGGCATCCAAATAGGAAAGGAAGAAATTAAAACTTGAGTGTTTGCATATGGCATGATCCCATAAGCAGAAAGACCTGAGAAATCTACAAAAAAGCTTCTAGAACTCATAAATGAGTTCAGTAAATTCTCCAGTTGTAACATCAATGTACAAAAATCAGTAGCATTTTTGTACACCAATAATGAGTAGTCCGAGGAGGAAATCAAGGAAAAAATACAATTCACAATAATAAAAAAATCAATACCTAGGAATAAGTTTAACTAAAGATGTGAAGGATTTATACACAGACAACACACAACACTGCTAAAGGAAACTAAAGAAGATTTAAATAAATGGAAGAATATTCCCTCTTCGTAGATAGGAAGACTAAATATCATCAAGATGACTATCCTACCCAAAATGATCTATGAATTTAATGCAATCCTGATAAAAATCAACACATCATTTTTTAATGAACTGAAAAACTAACTATGAAATTTATTTGGATGGGAAAGGGGACCCAAATAACCAAAGGCACATTATAAATAAAAATGAAATGAGAGGAATCACACTACCTTTAAAACATATTACAGGAGAGGCAGGGCACTAGGTCAGAAGTTGTGGGGAGGCAGGGCCCTCCCCCCTGGGCTGGCGATCACAGTGTTCCCTGAACTTTTGGTAGTGCTGTGACATTCCCAAGCCCTGTATTCCCCAGAAGTTATGGTGTCCAGGTCCAGACCCCTAAGCCCCCTAAGCCCCCATTCCACAGATCCAAATACCCTGAGTCCACAATATTCTGGACTTCCCTCTCCAAAATCCACTGCTCCCTAAAGTACAGGATTACCCTAGCCCTCTGGTGTTGGTCTGATTCCGTGAGTCAGAGGGTTTTGGTGGGAGATTCAGAGGGGAAAAACAAATGGAGGTTCAATTTTCTGGTCTCTCTGCATCACCTAATATAAAAAAAAAACTTGGCAAACACTATACACATTTACTTTAACATGTACCCACAAAATAAGGAACAAGAAGCCACTGTCTCCTTTCAGAGGAGCATATAAGCTGGCTTGAGGAGAGCCTGGGAAGAAGGAGAGGTGAATTTGCTGAAAAAGTCCAATTTATCTAAATGCCCAGGGAGAGGAAACTTGGTCTGGGGGAAGGTGGCATCAGACAATTAACTAGCCCTCCTGTAGCACACCTAAGGGAGAGGTATGGTAGGATGTGTTTTGAAAATTTCCAATAGCATATTTGAGGTTCCTGGTGAGATATGTCATTGTTTTCTATGGTGTTTTGGTTCACCAAGGACCCACTTGAATCTCCTACTGGACCCCTCATGCAGCTTTCCTGCTGCCCTGGGAAAGAGGGAAGTGAGAAATTGAGAAAGGGGGAAGGTCAGACTCCTTAGCATTTTATTTAACTGCAAAGAGGATTCCTTGCTTGAAATCTTGTCTTGTCTTTTTTGTTGGTTTGTTTTCTTCTTTTTCCTTTCTCTTTATCCCCCCATGGCCCTTTCATCTTTTTTTCCTTTTTCTTATGTGCTTTCCACCTCCCCCCCCTTTTTCCCTTTTTTCCCCTTTCTTTCTCTTCTTCTTTATATATATTTTTAATATTAGGTGCTGCAGAGAGAGCTTCACATTTGCTGTGTTTCCTCAACCTTGATTTCCTTTTTCTGTGTGTACTGATTTTGGCTACCAACACTATCCCCTTTCCTCTACATCTTTCTATCCTCCATCATTTATTGTTTCTCTTACATTCCACCTCTTTGCTTGGCCCACAATTTTTCTGACTTTTTATTTCTTTCTAATACCTTTTTACTGTTTTCCATCTTTTATTCACTCTCTATATTATTGTCCTTTCTTTTCTCTTTCCCTCTATCCTGAGCACACTGGTCTTTTAATTCATACAATATTCCTCCCCATATTCAGTTTACTGTCTCATTATAGGTACTCCATTTTTCTTACTGTTATACATCTACACAGCTTATGTGAGTCTAATATCCATTCTCCTAGAACTCACATGGTTCTTCTGTTAACATTTACTGTCAATACTACTATTATCCTTTTTCTTTTATTTTTCCTTTCTCTTGCCCTAATATTTTCCTTCAAGTGAACTTAGCCAACAACAAGGAAATGGAATAAGAACAAAATGACAAAGAGAAGATATAACATGAACACTAAAACAACAACTAATTTACCCCGAGACTAGACAAAGAAGCTAAACAACTGAATAAACCCACCAAGTTAAAATGATGACTGGACAGCAACAAAAAAACTACAAACCAAACCAATAATCAGGAAAACATGGCCCAATCCAATGAACAAATTCAAAACCATGAAGAAGAGCAGAATATTGAACAAGTAATTAAAGTTCTCAAAACATATATTAGGGACCAATTTAATGAAGTGAAGGAAGATGTTGAAGTATTAGGCAGCATAAAGCATGCTGAGATACTTGACATAACTGCTTTAAATAGAAATGTGTGTGGTTTGGCATCAAAATAAATGGCTCAGAAAGAAGTCAGTGAAAGGAGACAGTGGCTTCTTGTTTCTTATTTTGTGGGTACATGTTAAAGTAAATGTGTATAGTGTTTGCCAAGTTTTTAATAATAGCTTTGTAAGGGCCTTTCTGCTAAATAGAGCACTGTTTGGAATTGTACAAATACTATGATTTTGTACAATAAGCTTGTCAGTAGCATTTGCTCTGATCCCCCGAATCCAGGTCTGCATAATTTTTCATTTCTTCATGAGTCTCCGTTGACAAGTGGTGTTCAATGAGTGGCTTGAAGAAACTGAGATTGGTAAGTATATACCAGGTACAAAGATGATCTTCTCTCAGGATTTTATGAACATTCAGGGTAATGGGGAATTTGCATAGTAAATTGGAATAATATCAGTTGACTTTGGAAGGCTTTATTGCAAGCCTCAGCATACCCAGTCAAAGAGTCTACTCTAAAGAAATTATTTATATTATTAGAAAAGGTTTGTCCATGGTTTCAACCTGAAGGAAAAATATTGTTAAGTTATCCTCAATGGCTGAAGGTTTTAAAACTATTAAAATTACATTACAGAGAAGGTAATCCTATTTCTATTAAGATATGGACATTATCTAGTGATTTGTCTATTGTTCTTAAGCCATTTCATAATTCTGATTCATCATCGACAGATCAGATTCTAGTTCTAGTTCTGAGTCTGACTCATCTTCTGATGAATCTCAGGCTTCAACACCTTTGCCTTCAAAATGAAAGAAGAAATATGGTACATTTCCCCTGCAGGCATTCAGCACCTGAAATGAAAATTCTAAAGAAATTCCTGCTTTGGCTCTACCTGGTTATTCTGTAATTTGGCCACCAGGAAGTTATAATCCTCATGATTTTACTAGAACTAGATTTCCCATTAGCGATCATGTTACTCCTTTGCTGCTGTGAATCATAAATTCTCTATTATCTATGGATCATGATTCTCAGTTATATCTTGATTTTCTAAAGCCTACAAGCAGGAGGTGGTATGCAAGTTAACTATGAACCTTTGGGTTTAAAAACTTTAAAGGAACTAAAAACAGCCTGTGTACAATTTGGAACTAATAGTCCTTATACATTTGGATTACTTCAAGGTGTCTCCCAAGAAATGAGACTTCCCCCTTGGGACTGGGATATGATGGGCAGAACTGTGTTAAATGCATCAGAATTTTTGCAGCTTAAAACCTGGTGGAATGACGAAGCTCAAAGAGTTGCTATAAGAAATGCAAATCAAATTCCTCCTGTGCCATTTAACTTAGAACAATTAACAGGAACAGGGGCTTGGTTAGGTATCCAAAGTCAGGTCAATTACACAGATATAGCTATCATACAGGTTAGGACATGCTGTTTAAATGCTTGGAGAAAAATTGAAGATCCGGGTAAAGTAAAATTAGCTATTTCAAAGGTCATTCACGGTTCCTCTGAGCCATATACTGAGTTTCTGACTCGATTGGAGGATGTAATTCATAAAGCTATAACAGACCCTGATATGAGGGATATGCTTTTACAAAAGTTGGCTTTTGACAATGCAAATAAGCAATGTAAGGCTGCACTTCAACCTAGTAAAGCAGCAGGAGGAAAGTTAGCTGACTTCATTAAAACTTGTCAGGATATTAGTGGAGCCAATGATATTAACACTTTGGTGGCTACCTTATCTAAAGGACTGACCATTCGCTGCTCCACTATAACCTGTTTTAAATGTGGAAAACGGGATCATATTCAAAAGGAATGTCAAGAAAATAAATCAGTAAGTAATTCTATAAATAATAGTTCATCCCACCCCCATCACAATTATGCCCAGATTCTCAAAAAAGAGTTTCATTGGGCTAATGAATGCTGGTCTAAGTATCTGAAGGATGGTACTCCGGTACTGGGAAACTTCCAACCAGGCCTACCTCAGGGCTCTCAGTCAAACAATATGATGAAAAATCCCAGAATTGTCCCCTAATTGCAGCCTACCCTGTCAGCAATGGTCTCAATCACAGTGTGTTGAATGAATGAATATTAACGATTTATGCACAGCCACTGAAGGTAGTGCAGCTTATGACATTTTTGCAGCAGAACCAGTGTATTTACATCCATTTTTAGAAGTACAAAAAATAAAAACTCATATATATGGTCACCTTCCTAAGCATATGGTAGGTTTGTTGTTAGGAAGAAGTAGTCTTACTTGCAAAGGTGTTTTGTGTGTACTGGAGTTATTGATTCAGATTATACTGAAGAAATATTGGTTATGGTTTCAGTAACACAATCTTACCATGTACAACCTGGAGATCGCATTGCACAATTACCTTTATTACCATATCATAAACCTAAAAATAGCATTCTGCAGAAAAGGACAGGAGGTTTTGGATCAACTCGAAAGGGTATTTTTTTGACTCAAGATCTTAAAGAAAAATGGCCTGAATTTTCAATTACTATTAATGGTAAACCTTTTATTGGGCTGGTAGATTCCCAGGCTGATGTTTCTATTATAAGTAGGTGAAATTGACCTCAAAAATGGCCTGTGCAAGCAGTTTCCACAGTGTTTGTGGGAGTTGGATCTATTTCAGACATATTTCAAAGTTCAGTGGTACTTGAGGTTATGGGTTCTGATGAACAAAAAGCTCAGTTGCAACGTTTCATTGCAGATGTAACCATTTATTTATGGGGAAGAGATTTGTTAGCGCAATGTCAAATAGTTATTTCTATTCTTAAAGAGAATACTTTAGATAAAATTTTGTCCCAGGAAGTTAGATATGGCAATGACAAAAGAGGTCTTGTAACTACTTTAAACTAAAAAGGGCCAGTGCTACATTCCCTAGTGTACAAAAAGCTCTGCCTTTAAAATGGAAATGGCAATCTCTTGTTTGGATAGAGCAATGGTCCTCAACAAAAGGAAAATTAGAAGCTTCGCAAACAATCATTACAGAGGAAATAGCTGAAGGACATATTGAACCCTCAAGAAGTCCTTGGAATTTACCAGTGTTTGTCATAAAAAAGAAGTAAGGTAAATGGAGAATGTCAACTGATCTCTGAGGAATAAAGTAATGGAGCCTATGGGTCCTTTGCAACCTGGACTGCCTTCTCCTAATATGATTCCAAAAAATTGGAAAGTCAAAATAATATTTAAAAGATTGTTGTTGTTTTTTTACAATTCCTTTACAAGACCAGGATAAAGAATAATTTGCTTTTACTGTGCCAAGAATAAATCATATGCAACCTACTGAAAGATATTAGTGGACTGTATTACTGCAAGGGATGATGAACAGTCCTACTTTATGTCAACATTTTGTAAATCAACCCTTGGAATGAGTTTGAGAACAATTTCCTTTACAATACATAATTCACTATATGGATGAGATATTTTATTTGCTGCAGAATCAGATGAACTTTTATGACAAATATTTGAACAAGCTGTGCTACAGTTATCTGAAAATGGTTTGTGTATTGCTCCAGATAAAGTACAAGATATATATCCTATGAATTATTTAGTATATAAATTACAAGAAACCACTATTACCCCAGCTAAAATATCTATAATAAGAGATCATTTGCAGACTTTAAATGATTTTCAGAAATTATTAGGGGATATTAGTTTGTTACATCCTACTACTGGCATGCCCAATTATCAATTACAAAATTTATTTCATAATTTAGAAGGAAGTTCAGATCTTAATAGCCCTAGGACATTAACTGCTTTAGCAGAACAAGAATTACAATTAGTGGATTAACGAATATCTCAAGCTTTTACTCAAAGAACTGATCTACAGTTGCCTATGCAACTGCTTATTTTTTCTACCAAGTATTCTCATACTGGACTTATATATCAAACAGATTTAATTATTGAATGGCTCTATCTTCCAAATAAAGAAACTAAAAAAAAATTTAACTTATATAGAAAAAATTATGGATTTGATATTCAAAGGAAGAAAGTGTGTAAGGCAATTTCATGCAAAGGATCCTGATATTCTTATACTACCATTTAAAAAAAAGAAGATAAATCATATATTACAAAATAGCATGTGTATGCAAATAGTTCTTGCTGACTTCCTGGGACAAATTTATAATCATTTCCCACAAAATAAACTTGAACATTTCTTCAAAATGACACTTTTGCATGCAATCAAATAATTTCTGACATCCCTATTGATGGACCTAATTATTTTACAGATGGTAATGGAAAAGGAAAAGCAGGTTATCATGGATCTACCACTAAAATCTTACAAGAAACTTATCCTACTCCCCAAAAAGCTGAGAGAGTGGCTGTTATTCAGTCATTACAGGATGTAACTCAGCCTATTAATGTCATAACTGATTCAGGATATGTCTTTTTCTGTACAAAAGGTTCTTGATGCCAATATATATGGGACAGATCCTATTGAGGTATTATTATTGTCCTTACAACAGGTTCTTCAAAAACATCAACAAAAATTATATATTACACACATTCAAGCTCATACCAATTTACCTGGACTTTTGGTCCCTGGAAGTCAAACCATAGACTGTTGGAAACTGAGACACAGTGGCTTCTAAAGGAGAAATGTGCTGTTTCCATACTGGTGCTGTCTCCATGACTACTCTTGCAACCTAAGGAATGCGGTGATTGGGAGTTCCCGGCAAATGGGCTGAAGCTGTTAAAGGCTGAAAGAAAAGATGAGCTCATACCTTTTGTAATGAATAGAACACTTAGACTTTGTACCTTGAGATAAGATTTTTTTCTAAAATTCCTTAGACTAGGTAATGCTGATAGTTAATACGTGTTGCTCCTTCATGTCACGTACACTATGTTTGTGCTAGGTCTGTGCTTATTGGCACATAGGCTGTGGTGGTCCTGCTTGTAGACATGTACACTGTGGTATATAAAGAGCCCCTTGTAATCAATAAAGTCATCTGATGAGCTTGAGGCTTCAATGCTCTCAGCACCCCTGATCCCAATCTCTCTTTGTCATTCCCGATACCCTTTGGGTCCACAGACTCTGACAATAGATCAGCTCATTGCTTCTGTTACTTCCTTATCTCCTTCCACTTTTCATCATCTCACGCATATAAATGTGAAAGGTCTAAAACATTATTTTCCTTCACTTACTGCACAGCAATGCAAGTCTATAATTCAACAGTGACCCTCTTGCTCTGCTTCTTCTCATATATCTTTGCCAATGGAAGTAAATATACAGGGACAATATAGTTGGCAAATATGGCCAGCACCACCCACCCAGGCGGTCCAGGTCCCAGGACCTGGCTACAGCACAGTGGGTTGTCCCCTGGACACTCCCACCCGCTTCCACCTTTCTCCTTCCTTCTTGCCCTCCCCCAGGGACAGCTTCTACCTTTTTCAGACACTGAGATTTTCTCCACTGAGAACAACTCCTCCCAGAGCAGTGAGCTGATCACCCAGGTGAAGAGCAGGCAGGGGGCCAGGGCTCAAGAGGTGGGCTTGTGAGTGTTTGCCTGGGTGTTTCTTTGCAAACATCCTGTCAGGCCTCTTCTGGAGAAAGATGAAGAGGGATCTGCCTGGTTCGTGGGCAGGTGGGGGGCAGCTGCAGGGCCATAGGCCGGGGTTGGTACTCGGACGTGGTGGTGGGGGGGCTAGGATGTTCCAGGAGGAGATGATGAACCGGCAGAATGAGAAGTCTCCGTCCACATGGGGCTCTCAGACCTGTGCCTCATTACGAATGGCTGTGTCAGACAGCTAGGAGGGCCTCACTGACCCCGAGCTGCTCAATCCTGACAGGAGGGGAACCCTGAGCTTGCCACCCTGGATGCGAATCCCAACAGAGGCCAGCAGCAGCAGCAGGAAGTGGTGGGTGTGGCTCATGCCAGGGGGTCAGGGTGGGTGGCCTCCAAGTCAGGGTGGGACCCTCCTCCCAGGCATCCCTCCTGGGCCTCTGAGCCCAGGGAGCCTCCCTTCCATGTCTGTTCCCCTGGAAGCTTGAGGGCCAGGAGCTGAGGGAATCCTCGGGGACTAGTGGCAGCAAGTCAGAGTAAGAGCCTGGAAGAGCTGATGCTGGTGGACTGGGTGGGGCGGGGTGTGGGCTTGTGATGGAAGAAACGCTGGTGCTGGGAGGTGACTGCAGGGGACTTTGGGGCCCTCGGAGGCTGGGTGGGGGTCTTTAGGGTAACAGCTGAATGCCTGAGCATGTGCCAGGCTGATGCTGGGTGGTCCTAGGAGTCTGAGCCTGTGGGGTGGTCAGGGCAGGGTGTTGGGGGCACCTGAGCGCCTGTACACATCCCCGCCCACTCAACACCACAGGGTGCCATCCATTGCTGGGGACATTCTTCACTCGGTTTTTGATGGTGGACTCTGCCATGCACGAGTTTCTGGATGTGAGTGAGCCTGGGGGCCAGGGCCACATGGGAAAGGGTCCCTGAGGCTTGGAAGGAGAGTCCAGCCCGAGCCCCAAGCGCTGAGCAGTAGGCACACTGCATACTGGCTGCCCTGGAGCTGGGTGCCATGGACTTGTGGCAGCAGAGTGAGTGCAGGCTGGTCCGGGGGCATCTCTCCACTGTGGTCAGAGGCTGGGCCGGACGGGCTTTGAGGCTCCTGTTGCAGGCCCCACTCCTGTGTCCACAAGCCTGCCTGAGTCCATGCCTGGTCTGGGCTGCCCTGTGCCCATGGAACCCACAGTTGTGCCACGTGACAAGGGCTCAGGGGCGATGAGCACGGCAATGGCTGGGGGCCCCCTTGCGACAGATGTGACCTCTCTGCCTTGCAGGGGACCATGGTGAATTTTGAGAAAAGGAGGAAGGTGAGCAGCTGCAGTCAGCAGTGCGGGGGTGGGGCTGGGGGTGGGGGCTGGACAAGAGACAGCCTCCTGACAGGGCACCCCCAGGCTGCAGGCAGCTTCCTGGAAGGCTGCTGGGGAGTTGGAGGAGAAAAGACAGGGCTGACCTGTCCCTCATCCCTCAGGAGCATGGGTGTTCACCTGGTGGAAGGTCAACTTCCTGGAGGAGGAGCAGTGTGAACTCAGCCCTGAGAGCGGGTAGAGCCCGGAAGGCAGGGGAGGGCTGGGGAACCCAGGGGTCAAACCTAGGCCCCGGCCCAGGCAAGCCACCCGGGTCTCAGCAGTGCCTCCTCCTTCATCTGACCCCAGGAATACCAGCTGGTGGCTGAGCTGCAGCAGCTGCAGGTGTGCTGCTACTATGACTGCCTTGTGCCCGATGGGCACTTCAGGGCCTGGTTTGAGGCCATGGAGCAGCTCAGCCAGAAGGACAGGTGAAGACTTCAGGTCCTGGTGGGGGTGGAAGCACCCTGGTGGCTTCTGGGCCCGCGTAGGCCCTGTTGCCGAGGAGACTGGGGCATGTGGACACCAACTCCCCAGGAGGGAGCCCGAGCTGGGGCTCCCAGGAGCCTGACGGAAGCTGCCTGTCCTATAGCCTCCTGTCTTGTGAGTGAGAGCCACCACCCGAGTCGGCCAGTGAGAGCTTCCAGGCCCAGTAGCCCCCAGAAGGCAGCAAGTCTTGGAGCAGAGAGTGAGTTCCCATTGTGGGGCAGGCAAGTGTGGGCTGGCTGGGGCTCAGGGGAGCTCCAGGCTGAGCATGGGCTGGGGGGCGCCTGCCTGTCACTGAGCACCAGGATCCCAGCTCCACACCAGACCAGCCCTGGGGCTGGGAGAGTCACCCCCTCCCTGGGCCTGTTTCCTCCTCTGGGCAATGGGGTGGTGCTGCGTGAGCTCAGAGGCAGTCGGGGCCCACTGGCTCCTCTTGATGGACCTAAGACTTAGCTGTGTGCGGATTTAGCAGGGCAGAGGTTGGCAGGCATGCCAGGGGAGGCCCTCGAGGTAAGCCGAGCCTCCATCCAGCTGCCAGGGCCCCGATGCTGAGTCCAGCAGCAGCAGCAGCACCGCCCACTCCAGCATCCAGCTCCAGGGTGGCCCTGACCTGAGCGGCAGGGATGCAGCAGATTCTGCTCACATGCACGTGGCTGGCTCCTCCGGCTCTGTGGTGGAAATCCACCTGCACCATGTCCTGGAGGCCCAGGATGGTCAGGAAGAGAAGGTGACTGCCCACCCCTGCTCCCTGGGGCCCTTGCCCTCCTGCTGCCCCTCCTGTGCTTGCTGGGGCCTCCCCGTGTCCACAAGGGGTGGAGCCCCTTGACTCGTCCAGACCTAGAGCCTCCCAGAGCTTCTCAAGCAGCCCAGGCTGCCCCAAGGCTCCCGGCCTTCTGCTGACCTCCCGTCCCCCACAGCCGGGGCAGTCGACCTGCACATCATCTCGGATCGGCTCCACCATCACATCAGCATTGGGAGGAATGTCCTCTTCCTCCTCAATCCAAGCCAGGGCCACCCGGAACAGCCGAAAGTGCCATGACTCACAGCCGTGCTACAAATGGCACGTGGGTGCCCGTGCTTCGTCCGTGTCACCCTGGCCGAGGACAGAGGCCACAAGGTCCAGAGCATCCTGGTGAGCCGGGTGTGTGGCCACCCCCCGGGCCACGGTAGCTCAGGCCGTAGGCACCTGAGCGGTGCCGTGGTCCCTGCCTGGCGCCCTGGAGCAGACTTGACAGTGGCTGGGGAAGGACAGATGGCCATGTCCAGGGGCAGGAAAAGCGTGTGTGTGATGGCGGTCAGGGCTCAGGACGGTGGACACAGGCAGGCCAGAGGAGGCGTGTGCTTGGCAGGCCGAGGAGCAGCCGGGAGACCAGGGCTGGAGAAGCAGGGGTCGGGGAAGGGCCGGGGTCAGAGAGACATTGGGAGCTGGGTCCCATCAGGCCCTGGAGCTGCTGGACAGAGCCTGACTTTCTCAGGAACCCCTGAAGGATCAGAGCAGAGCAGGGACAGCAGGAGAGCTTTGGCCTCAGAGTGGACGGTGAGGCAGTGCATGGAGACACCCGCCGGCGAGGGGCTGCTGCTTTGACTCAGAGGGGAGGACAGGGTCTGCCCCAGGTTGGTGGCCATGAAGGCATGAGCAGGGCCCAGATCCCGGATGGATGTGCAGATGGAGCCACCCCTGCCCCACGGCCCAGAGGCTGCAGAGCTGCAGTGGTGCACAGCCAAACGTGCTGCACTTCTCTTGTGGCCAGGAGCTGGCACCCTTGTTCTAAGCTGTCACTGAGTGGCCCTTGGCCTGAGCCCTGCCTGCACCTGGGCCCTTGTGCTCAAGGCAGCTGCAGTCTAGACCTTGCTGAGCACAGGTGCCTCCTGGAGCCCAGGGCATCCTGCAGGGCCGTAGGGTGTCTACCAGCCTCCTCTCGGACATCTGGGCTTGGACTGGATGTGTGTGTTCTGCCTGGGGTTCACTGCTACGGGGAGGCCTCTTGGAGGGGCAGGGGCAGGGCAGGGGCCCTCCCCAAGGGCGAGCCATCCCCTGTGATGGGGAGGAAGGAGGGACAGAGAGAGGGTCCGAGGTCACTCCACAGTCCCCACCCTCTGCTGCGAGGCCACCCTTTGTCCCAGGGCTCTGGGAGCCCCTAGCAGTCTTACAGGCCGAGGAGCCAGGGGGCGGGGTTCAGCCTGCAGGGCAGGGGATTTGGACCCTCCCTTGGAAACACCCTCAAGACAGAGGTGCAGGTTCTTGTAGGAGATGGGGTGAGGAATGACTGGAAAAGAGCCCTCACTGTGTGGAGTGTCCCCGGGGGGAGCAAGAGAAGACAGGGAGGCCCCTGTAGACCCAGCTCCAAGCAGAGGGGCCTCCTTGGGGTCTCTGGCACCTGCGCTGTGGGGAGCTGGCTCCAGGACCCATGCCCTGAGGCCTGTCATTGACCCACTGCAGGTGACCAACCAAGACAGGGCTCCAGCCGTGATCAGCAAGGCCCTGGAAGAGCACGAGCTGGCTGGGGAGCAGTCTGCGGACTACCAGCTGGTGCAGATCATCTCAGGAGATGGCAGAGAGTCAGTGGGGAGTGGAGAGGGTGGGGGTGCAGGGGTGGGTGGGGGCAGTACGGCCCTGGCCCGAAGGTGCGAGGCCCCACTCAGGAGGCCCGGTGCGGGGCTGCCCTCAGCGGGCTCGGCAGTCTGGACCGAGGAGCGCTGGGCTCAGGGGTGCGTGCTGGGTTGGAGAAGGACAGTTTCAGCGCGGCAATCCCGAGCAGGGAAGGCAGCAGGGGTGCTTGGGGGGATGAGATGACCTCGTGGCAGCTCCACTCTGAGGCTGGCAGATGGGAGTCAGAGTCGCTTTTGGAACAAGGGTCCCCCGCTTTCAGCTGTGCCTCTGCAGAGTCTTCCCTGGTCATTCAGGGTGTCATTCACACGGCTTCGCTGCTGTCCTGGAGATGGACTGGGGAAGTCGGGTGCCCGGCCTAGGCCAGCTGTTGTGGGAACACAGAGGGTGGGGTTCATCTGTGCCCCTGAGCATGGCTGACCACCCCTCTGCCCCACTCCCCCAGCGCTGTAGATCCCGGGTGGCGCCAACGTGTATTATGCTATGGGCCCTCGCACGATTATCAGTTTCTTCTCCAGAGGAAGACCACACCCCTGGATGACGAGGTCAAGGAGAGAGCTCTCTCAGCCCTTCGGGGGAGTCAGCAGAAGGGACCCAGGTACCGAAAGGGGAAACTGTAACTGGCCCCAGCTGCCCCCCAGCCTCAGGGCCCCCTTCCCTTCCAGGTCTGCCTGGCCAAGTCGTTCTGCTGACCCCAACCACCATGGGCCAGGCCAGGCAGGCACTTCCCTCCCCAGCAGCCAGTCTGGGCCACCCCCAGACTCCACTCACACCCCTGGGCCTGTCCTATAGCCTGAAACATGGCTAGTCAGAGGGAGGATCTGCAAGAGATTGTCAAAGAACTGAATTGAGAATCAACAGTAACAAAGACTATCTATCTAAAGGGGAGGAGCAATATTTACCTTTGTCCTTAGTAGATGTTAGATGTGAAGGTTTTGTTATTAAATTCTTGTTTCCACTATAGCCTGGGAGTTGAGTTTGGTTCTTGCATTTCCTGTGTTCATCGAAATGAGATACAGGCTCTTGCAGTGCTCAAAGGAGAAATCCTGCAGAGTCATCCATTTATTTTAGAAGGGAGAAGTGAAAAGAGCCAGCTGCCCCTCCCCGGGTTCCTGAAGCAAACACGGGAATCCACACCAGAGAGCACTTCAGTGCGTTTCAGTGTTCCACCCGGTGGGAGCTGAGAGCACCCAGGAGGCCTGTCGGGCTTTAGACCATTCACAAATACCATTTCCTGAGCCCGGGCAGGGCAGTGGCTGCCTTTCTACCACTTTGGAGGAAGAAGGAACCTTTCCCACTTCTTGCCTGAGGCTTTGCTTGCACACCAAATAAGAACTTGTTGTTTTCAAGGGCAAATGATAGGGTGACACCAGCAGTAGGTAGGGCAAGAATGAGAACATAGCTGAGAATGTGGAATGGAAAGGGACAGAGGAGCAAAAGAGGAGGATTTTTGGCACCAGTCCAAGGGCAGGCAGACCCGGCCTCCTCAGTGCCCCTTAGGGCCTCACGATCCACCCTTGACCTTGGATTTCCTGCTTTTCGATCCTCATCCCTGGCCCCAGGATTCCTTTTCCTGAGGCGGGGATGGGGATTTGAGCTGCAGAGTCCCGGCCTCCAGCTGGGCCTCCTTTGTGTCCACACCACTGCTCCCTGTGAACAAGTGCTTCCCAGTGCTGTGCCATACCCTGTGCAAGTCCTTCCCCCAGAAAATCCCAGGCAGGCCTCGCCTCTGCACGGACTCCCTGGTGGGCTCTCCTTGCTGACCAGGGCCTGCGGCAGCACATGGGAGCTCTCGATGCCAAGACAAGAGCGCTCCTTCCTGTCAGTCAGAGACCCCACGAGCCCTTTTCTGTGGGTCAAGAGGAAGTTGGGCCGTGCAGTCTGAGGTCCACACTCCCCACTGTGTGGCTGCTGACTGGCCTCAGGAGGAGTTTGGGTCTGAGCGCTTCGAGCTGGCGGGACCCTGGGAGGGCTGTGTCCATCGGTCCACAACTCGGGCTTTGCTGATGTCACGGGGGTGTGGACAGTTCCTTTTGGGAGGGGGTGCAAGTCACGACCTGATGGGACCGACGACCATAGTCTTGCCAATTCCCCTCATGGCACGTTCAATCACTGAGCAGCTCCCTGTCCCGGGGGTGACAGGCTCTGTCCTGAGCTCCCTGTGGGCTCTAGCCTGGCTTCCCCATGACCGGGAACTAAAGGTTGAAGCCCTGGCTCAGAACAGAGCCCAGGAGCCTGCACCAGCCTCCCACCTACCCTAGGTGAGGGCCGAGAGGCCCCTTTCATCTGGGTGATCAGGGAAGTCCAACACTCTCTTCATACACTTTCATGAGGAAACATTGGTCTCGAATGCATTTTCTCTGTCAATAAGACAGTCTTTGGCTCCAGTGGTCACCGTGAACTGTTGGTGCTGGATGCTCACCTCTAAAAGGGAAAGATTCACTGGTTGCCAGAGGGTTGCTGTGATACCAATCATTGTCCCCCAACACTAGTTCCGCCCTGGTAGTGGGGCTCGGTTCCCTGGACTCCCTCACGTCCTCTCATATACCAGCTGGGGACAGGCTGGCCATCCAGTTCAGGGATCCCATCTACAAACACAGGGGCCAGGAGGCCGAAGAGGAAGAGGAGGGGATCACCTGGCCTTATCATGGGTCACACTCACCTGCCTGCCTCCAGGTGCCCTGCTCCTGGCTGTCCTCTGTGGGTGGCACCTGGGCACCTTGACTGTGGGGAGGTGGCCAGATATCAGGCAGCCCCTCCCACCCTCTTCACCCCCAGCTTCTCCAGGCTCTCCAAGCCCACCAAGCCCATCGGCAGCATGGCTACCCCACCCAGCAGTGTTCCAGGTGCCCCCAAGTTTCACTGGACCAGGGAGGCATGGGGAGGGCTGGTGGCACATGGCATTGGCTGGTGCCTGCAAGCAGAGCCATGGATGCATCGCCCATGTGTGCCCTGCAGTGACCAGTGGGCATCACTGCCCTGTGCACAGAGTCCCCCTGGTCGACCGAGCCGGTCAGAGCCTGCGGGCCCACCCGCTCCCCAATCCTGTGGCAGGAGCAGAGCTCTGGAGCCTGCCGCTCACACCTGTGGGTCCCTGGATGGAGCTTGGTCTTGCCAGAGACCCTCCCTGCCCACTCCTACCCGAGCACCAGAACAGAAGTGGAACTGGGCAACAAGGAGGGAACATTAAGCAGCATGGCACTGCCCTGCTGATGGGAGCCACATCAGCTGGGGAGGCTGCCAGGCAGTGGCTGGTACAACGAGCCCTGACACTGGGGCAGCTGGGGGAGGACGTCCCTGCCTGGAGCCCAGCAGCAGGCCAGCAGTCGGGAGCCACCTGGAGAGCCACAGGCAGGAGAGGAGTGGCAAGGCCTGAGGCTGAGGGCAGTTTCCCAGATGAGTGCCCTGTCCTGTACTCTCCCGGGATGTGGGCAGTAGGCATGCCAGCCATATGCCCATACCCCATCCATGGGAGGCGAGCTGGAGCATGCTCTCTGAGCACACACTCACACAGTTTATGTCCAGCTCTTCGGTATAAAACTGGGAAACTGACACTGAGAGAGAGGGAGCAATTGGCCCAGGGCACAGGGCTGGGCAGCATCCCGAGTGTAAGGAAGGATTGCAGCCTCCAAACCAGGGCTCCACACCCCCCACCCCCACAGGGTTTCCTACCCAGGCAGAAACCTCCAGGGCTTGTCTCAGTGCCAGGAGCCAAGGGCAGCCTCGGACCACTTCCCCGATGGAGTGCAGTCTGGGAAGATTACTGGGCCAGGAGCTTCTGCTCCTCCCCTTCCTTCTCCAGGTCCCAAGGGACCTTCAGGAACTTGTCTATTTGAAAAGAGAAGGATGAACTCCTGGGCTGCAGTTTCCTTGGGATCACTGCTTTGGGCCAATCAGTGCCCTCACCTACTCTACAGAAGGCAAGTGCATCAGGCTGCTCAGAACAATGCCAGCATTTCCAGTGAGGAGCACAGAATGAATGAGTGGACAGTCCAATGACGGTGCAACAAGATCCCCTGACCCCAAGGCAACAGGACACTCTCCCCTGGCTCCAAGTCCCCCACTGAGACCTCAAGAATCTTTCGGCAAAGTGGACTGAAGAAGGCCAATTCCAGCTGAGCACTGGTCTTTGTCAAAGCAAGCCCAAAGAGGCGTTATTCAAACAAAGGTCAGTCTTTGACCATCAATGGTCATGGACCAGGCCACTCAGGGTGTCCCTGCCCCATGTGTAAGGAAATGCAAACCAAGAGCAGCCCCTTTCCTAGCTGCAGCATCTTCAACTTGAGCTCTTCCTTTCTCAGCCAGAGAGTGATGGTGACAACTGGCTCTGCCTGCTGGACAGTGGCCTGGTTTGTGGATGCACTGAACCAGGACATCCTTCCTTCAAGGAATGTCCCCTCCACCCAGGGCTTGGAGGACAGCATCAAGCATCACGTCACAGTCAGGGCCAGATCCAGTTGCTCCCAGCGTTGAGATCCTAGCTCTTGGAGAGGACCCTACCAGGGCTTTTCTGGCTACTGCATTGACAGCAGGGGGCAGGGCTTGTCCTGAGCTCTTCATTTGATCTGGGCACAAGCTTCTGCTAGTTGGGGCAGTCCATGGAGTCAAGCATCTCCACCTTCATCTTGATCTCATTCCTGTCCAATGGCTTGAGCACCTCTCCCTCCTCTTCATCACCCCCCCTCCTCATCCAGAGGCTGAAGTCTTTAGAGACCAAGGATCTTGGACATAGAGCAAGAAGCCAAAAACCAGGAAAAGCCAGAGAGAGAGAGAGAGAGAGAGAGAGAGAGAGAGAGAGAGAGAGAGAGAGAGAGAGAGAGAGAGGAGAGAGAGAGAGAGAGAATACATTGATTTTGGACCCCTGAGCCAGTAAAGTTCTGTAATTTAAGCAAACCAGCATGCTTTGGGCCTACTTCCATTGGGGACACCTCAGCCCTGCCCCCAGAACATCAGGTCTGAAGTTTCTCTAAAGACAGGTGTCAGAAGAGGTCAATGCTTTGAGGGCACTGGCGCTTTCCCATTTGGGAGGTACCCCTTCATGAACCACATGCCTAGATGCCTGCAGCCCCGCGTGCCATGGTCTCCTGCATCTTAATGTTCAGGTCCAATCCTTAATGGTCAAGGTCTCTCTCCCTGACGTTCCACTCCCACATCACCCACAGTGTGGCTGTTTGAAGTTATTGGATGAATACCGAAGAAGAGAAAGATGATGTTTACAGCCATCTCTTGCTGTGCCTGTGATCCACTTTGAACTTGAGTACAGAAGTTCAAAGCATGACCGTCAGTAGAGAGGTCTTTGATTAGATGACTTAATAAGACCACTTGAGGGTCTCGATTGGACTATGTCAGTGAGGCTTGACTCAGGTCAAGTCTCCCCAGACTGCCCTCCTGGCACTGATACAAGCAGAAGCACAGAGAGAGAAACAGACAGAGGCAGGGAAAGTACGCCGCCATGTTTGATCCTGCCCCGCTGAGACTGAGCAAGGAGGTCCAAAAGAGAGCAGTCCCGTGCCAGCTTTGCTGAGAGCTGTGGAAGAGCAGAGTCCTCGGTAGAGACCCACGGCCATCTTGCTTTACCTCGTGGCGGCTGACTTTGATGGGAAAGCACCTGTCACCATGCCTCGAGTTGGACTTTTCACGTTCTTGCAGCTTTGACCCCAAAGAAATCCCCTAACCAAAGCCAACCCATTGCTGGTACTTTGCAACAGCTGCCCTTGGGCCAAGGAAAACACTCAGCCTGTGGGGGGCCTGGCCCAGCACAGCCATGCTCACCCTGCCCACCAGTCTGCCTGCTTTTCCCACCATGCCCGCCACCCCCCACCTGCACCATTCCAGGGACTCCCCGTGCTGTCCACGGCCCCAGGTAGCCTGCCTTGATGTGTCCCCTCTGGAGTGGGTGACTTTCTGTGTGCCCACAGCACCTTCTCCTCATCTTTGTGTCAGCAGTGACCATATTCTTATGCCCAAATCTACCCCTCCCCAGCTGTCAGCTCTAGCAGGGCCCAGACAGTGCCTGACTCCCTGTCCCTGGTGCCAAACCCCCAGAAGGCACCCCATAAAAGTTTGTGGAGTGACTGCATGACTGGGAGGCAGTGGGAAGAAAAGAGACTTGGAAGCTTTCCAGCATGACCTCTGAGCTGGAGAGACCATCAGGCTGGTGACCGCAGGCCTTGGAGCCCCAAGGAGGAGGATAGGACCTCAACACCAGAAGTCATCTGGGCACTGACCTTCCCGACCAGCTGCTTGACTCTTACACTGGATGTGCAGGCAGCACGGTCAACAGGGAGGTGACCACACCTCCACCATGTTCAGAGCAGGACGCTGAGGCCGGCCTCCTTACTGTGGAGGTGCTCAGTGACCCATGCCTGGGTGTGGGGAGAGCTTTTGACCCTTCAGCAGCCCCCAGTTCTGCCGTTCTGTGTGCCATGGCCAGAAGCCCTCCCAGGGTGCCCCCTGCCATGCATTCCAGCTCCACGGGAGCCTCATTTAGGCTTAAGCAGGCAAAGCCTTGTCCACCCCAGAGCCCCCTGCCTGCATGGCTATTCCCTGTAACCCACCACCTGCTTGGGCTCTTCTGCAAAGCACAGCCTTTGGAGTCAGAGTGTCCAGGGTGGAAAACACACAGCTGGAGCAGGTCACAGCCCTGTGTCGGGATCACAGACCCTGCGTTTTCTAGAAGGCCAAAGGAAGCCAATGATGGCCAGCTCAGGCAGGTGTGTTGGGGTTGAAGAGTTGGTGTGAAGCCTCGAAAGAGCTTTGACTCAGAAGGTCCCTTGGCCCAGCGAGTATGCCAGGGGCAAGGCACTGCTCAGGAAGAGGGGAGGGCAAGAGCAGGGACCGTGATCCCACCTCAGAGGCCGGGCTCGCTCTCTCAGGGCTGCAGGACTTGAGTGCCAGAGCTGCCTGCTCACCGTCCACGGGGGCAGGGCCAGGTGGCCCAGGAGAGCTCCTTAGCAGCAGTGAGCACCCTGACCCTCAGTGCTGGGGGTTCGCCCTGCATCTGCCCTGGGCTCCCCTGCCCCTCTCATATCCCCCTGGGCTCTGCTAGAGACAGGGTGGGTTCAGGTGCCCTGGGTCTTCTCAGGGAGGACAGGAGGAGGCAGAGGGGCAGAAGCACAAGGCTGACCTGCCTTCTCCCCTGATCAGACTCCCAAGGCTGTGCCCGCCTCCAGGTAGGGTCCAGGTGCACCGTCCACTGGCATGTGAGAAAGTGAAAAATCAGTAAGAGAGGCTTTTCCAGCCTTCAGAGATTTCCTCCCCATGGCACCAAGAAGCAGATCTGCCACCAATTCCTGAGTCCAGAGCCCAGTTTTGAGCAAGGAGCAGGGCCCATCCTAACAATCCACGTCTGGGTCGAGGCAAGAATGAAAGAGCAGTGGTAACACACAGCCTCCTGCCGCTACCACCCTACCAAAGAAAAAAAAGGGAGCATCTGAGTACATCACATCCTCATCAGATGCCCAGACATCAGCAACAAATTATGGACCCTACTAAGAATACGGAAGGCACAGCCCAAGAAAAGGAACAGACCAAAGCCCCAGAACAGACGCAGGATTCGAGAGGCCTCATCAGTGAAACGCGCACAAATTTTCAAAATCACAATAATGAGCTGAGGGACAATGTGGTTAAGGAGATAAATGACAACAAGAAGACATTGAGAGAGTGCAAAGACACGTTTGAAATCTTGACCAGCGAAGTGACAGAGCTCATGGGAATGAAAGACAAAAGACGTGTGATCCATAGCCCATCAGAGGCACGCAACAGCAGACTCGAAATGACAGACAAAAGAATAAGTGAAACCAAAGACAGAACAAGTGAAATGGAAGGGAGCAAAGAACAGAGAGTGAAAAGAATGGGAAAGGACTTAGCAGGGGCTCAGAGAATTGAATGACAACATGGGACACAGCCACGCACATGTCATGGTCATTCCAGAAGGAGAAGAGAAGGGAAAAGAGGCAGGAAGAGTCTTTGAGGAAAGATGAGTGGAAAAATTTCCCCACTCTTGTGGAAGGAATGAAGTTACGAGGCCACGAAGTGCACCATACCCCAGTCAGAATAAATCCAAAGAGACCTCCTCCAGAACACATACTACTCAGAAGGTCAAATGTCAAAGACAAGGAGAAAATTCTCAGAGCAGCAAGGGAGAAGCAAACCATCACCTACAAGGATGCCCAGTAAGACTCCATGTGGATTTCTCTTCAGAAATCATGAAGGAGAGAAGACAGAGGCATGATACAATTAGGACAGTGAAGGAGCAAAACCACCAGCCTAGAATTCTTTATCCCACAAAATTGTCCTTCCGATATGAGGGCGAGTATAAACCACTCACAAAGAAACAGAAACTAAGAGACTTTGCCAAGAAGAGAATCGACCTTTGCAGGAAATAGTAAAGGAAGCCTTAGAACCCGAGATCAAAAGACAGGAGAGAGAGAGGCCTGGAGAAGAGCAGAGAAGAAAGACTAGCAGAATGGCTAACCCAAAGAGTAAGAAGACAGGCAAAAATAGCATATGACCTAAGAAAACCCAAGAGTAAAACGGTGGAAGTAAATAAGGCATTTAAAGCAATATCATTGAAGGTGAGTGGATTAAACTCCCCAATCAAAAGGTACAGGGCTGACGGAATGGATTAAAAAAAAAAACATGAGTCACCCATCTGGGTGAAACGGCTGAAATCAAAAGGTTGGAAAAAGATACTCCATGCAAACAATCACCAAAAATAACAGGGGGAGCTAGACTGCTCTCAGGCAAAACAGACTTTAATGCAAAAAGTTATGAGAGATAGAGAATGTATGAATAAAAGGGACCATCCACCAGGAAGCAATCAGTCATAAATATCTATGTAGGTAACCAGTGTAGCCCAAAATACACGGGACAAACTCTGGCAAAACTCAAGGGAGAAATAGACATCTCTACAAGGATCATTGGAGACTTCAACACCCCACTCATATCATGAGATAGAACAATTAGACTGAAGACCAACAAGGAACGAGAGAAGTTGAACGGCATGATCAACAATTTAGACCTAACAGACATCTATAGTTTTATTTTTTACATTACTGTGTATTCTTTTTCTTATCTTTAAACCTTTTATTACTATTTCATTTTTCTATTAATTGAATTTGACAATAAATTAGACCTAATTTTTGAAGAAATTTTGGATCACAGAGGGGTTTAGCTATGGTAGTTGTGGAGCTGAATGTGGAGTATCATTGATGGGGAATGCATGGGTGGGAGAGAGTTCTTCAGGGCACACATATAGGGTATATAGATATGTTCATATGTTTGTTGGGTATTGACATTTGGTGTGGAGTTTCACATGACAACTGAGTGAGTGCTGAGTTCTCATTATGGGCAACTCTTTTGCACTCCCCAAAAGGGTAGCAACAATCCACCACATTCAAGGGCAAAGACCAGTGAAAAAGAATTGTCCAGTAATGGGCTCCTGATACTGATGACTGAACTTATGAGCCTGTGTGCTAGAAGTTTCAACTAGGTCTGGAGCTGTAGGGTGCCTAACTAAGAGTTATCTCCTGTTGTTCAAATATGGCCACTCTCTAAGTCAAACTCAGCATATTAATGCATTACCTTTCCCCCAGGGTGGGACATGACTCATATATTCAATGTAAAATTTTGTGTGGTCTATGTATCTTTTTTAAAAAGATACTAAGAAAATGAAAAAAGTAAAATAAAATAAGAAGGCACTGGAAGAACATACCAAAGAAATTGTAAATATGCATGAAAATATAATGGTTATGATGGTGATGAATGGTACAATACAAGAAATAAAAAATACAATGGAAGTACATAATAACAGATTTGAACATGCAGAGTAAATAATTGACAATGTGAAAGATTATACATCTGAAAGCAAACAGACAACAAAAGAGAGAGATTAAAACATAGAAAAAATTGAGCAGGGCCTTAGGAATTTGAATGACAATAGAAAACACACAAACATACACATAATAGGCATCCCAGAAGGAGAAGACTAGGGAAAGGGGACATATAATATGTTGGAGGAAATAATGGCTGAAAAAGCTGCAACCCTACTGGAGGACATGGATTTACATATCCAGGAAGCACAGTGCATCCCAAACAGTATAAATCCTATCAGGCCTACTCTGAGACATATAATTGCCAAATTGTCCAATGCTCAAGACAAAGAGAGACTACTGAAAGCAGCAAGGGAAGAGAGAACTATCACATACAAGAGAAGCTTGATAAGATTAAGTGTGGATTTCTCATCTGAAACCATGCCGGCATGAAGACAGTGGTATGACATAATAAAGATGCTAAGAGAAAAAAAAACCTTCCTACCAAGAATTCTCTATCCAGCAAAACTGGCATTCAAAAATGATGAAGAGTTCAAAATATTCACAGATAAACAGAAATTAAGTGTAGTCAATGAGAAACCTGCACTTCAAGAAATACTGAAGGGAGTTCTGCAGTTTGAAAGGAAAAACAGGAGGCAGTTGGAGGAGAGTACATGGACAACCTAAAAGATAAGAAGATAAATATAAACAACATATGGAATACATAAACCAAAAGAATATATGGCTAATGTAAGTAATTCCTTTACAGTAATAACACAGAATGCTAATGGATTAACCTTAAAGGTCAAGAAATTAGCAGAATAAATAAGGAAATATGAACCATCTTTATGCTGTCTACAGGAAATTCAGCTTAGACCCAGGGACGAAAGAAGGCTGAAAGTAAATAATTGGAAAACAATTTTACAAGCAAACAATAACCAAAAAAGGGCAAAAGTAGCTAATCTAATATTGGGTAAGATAGACTTTAAATGCAAAATTATTGTAAGAGGCAAAAATGGGCACTATATAGTAATAAAAGGGGTAATATATCATGAAGAAAGAACAAACATAAACATGTATGCACCAAACCAGTGTGCCTCAAAATACATGAGGACAACACTAGGCCATAGAACAACTCTCAATGAATTCAGAAACATTGAAATTATACCAAGTAATTTCTCTGAATACAATGGAATAAAGTAGGAAATCAGTAAGAAACAGAGAACCAGATTAGGCACAAATATAGGGAAGTTGAAGAACACAATCTTGGAAAAACAGTGGATCAAGGAGGAAATCTCAAAAGAAATTAATAACTGCCTTGAAACTAATAAAAATGAGAACACAACATGTCAAAAGTTATTGGGTGCCAGGCATTGAAGGACAAATACTACATGACCTCAATGATATAAGTAAACCAAACTGCCTCAGAGAGCTAGAGACTGGATGATAAGCTTACAGAAAATTGAGGAGTAGAGGAAAGATGTAAGCTGACACCTACATGGGTGAAAACTATGATAGCTGGAGGTAAGTATTTGTTCAAGAAAGGGAAAAAATGGGGGCATAGGGTTAGGTTTGGGTGGGGATTTGTGGGCTTGAGGGGGGGTTAGGGATGGGAGGATGGGTAATATTGCCCAAGAAATTGTGGGGAGGGTGGAGCAACATATGAAGATAGGAGATTGTCAGGTATTTGTTTGAGAGTATAATGCTGAGAAAAATTTTTCAAAAATATAATAAGGAAGGTTACCTATTTAAGATGCTTAAAGGAGATAATCTGATGCAGGACAGGATCCTAGGGAACATGTGAATGCTCATTTTGCCAAAGTGGGTTATATCATTGGATAGAGACCCATATAATGAGAGTGAAGGTATACCCACATCCTGGGGAGGACTGATGTTCTCAAGCAGAGGGAAATGTATCTCTCGAGAGAAAACGTGGCTCCCAGGCATTAGGGCAGCTGAGCATGTCAAGCTCTCAACACTGTTGCAAGTATCTCTGAACATGGCTCGTCAAGCAATGAAGATTGACTGTCACTGTGGGCCCTAAGGGGAGGGGGAAACAGGTATTGAATAGATGGAACCAATGTAACTGTGCAGGCAATAGAAGTGTTCCACAACAGTATGCAAGTATGGATATAAGACATGTAAAATTACACCAAAAATATATAGGAGCTGATAGGCTAAAAAGTAAATCATAATATAAAACATAAGATAATTAAACATTTAGAAAATTTTATAGTCTAAAATATAAACCACAATGTAAACACAAATGTTACCTTGTTTGAAAGCTATTGTCTCAATATCTGTATATCAGTTTCAGTAAATATAGTATGAATATGTAAAAAGATTATTGCTGTGGAAGAGAAAAGGTTTTATGTTGGATATGTGGGAGTACTTTATATTGTATATTTGAACTACTGTGATCTAAATTATAAAAAAGAAAAGAAAAAGATAAGACGTAGACACTGAGGAGAAGACATAAGTAGTTGCCTTGCCAATTTGCATACAGGGCGACACTTATTGCAGTGACGGAAGGCAAAACATCAAAAACAAAGCCTTTGCATTTTTAAATTTTTTGATACTCCAATTTATTTTTACCATAATTTTTCCAAATTAATATGTATTCTATATCTAACCTTTAAACTCATCGCTATATTCCATTTACTATTAATGGAACCTAGCAATATATTGGGCCTCACTTTTCAGGAAGTTTTGGATCACAGAGAGGTTCAACCATGGCAGGGGAGGAATACTGGTGTGGGATGTTATTGACAGGGGACACATGGTTGGCAGGGAGTTCTACAGGGCATATATCCAGGGTATATGAAAATGTTTGGATATTTTCATAGCAGATACAATTAAAAACAACAACTGAGGGAATGCTGAGTTCCTAGCCAGGGGAGCTCTATCACATTCCCTAAAGGAACAGCAACAATCCCCCAAGTGCAACAGCAAAGACCAAAAAAGAATGAAGGTCCAACAATGAGCCCTTGATACTAATGACTATGCTTGTGAGCCTGTGCACCTGAAATAAGAACAAGGCCTAGAGCTGTAGGGGGCCTAAGTGTTACCTCCTGAGAGCCTCTGTGTTGCTCAAGTGTGGCCAGTCTCAAAGCCAAACTCAGCATGCAAATGTGTTGCCTTCCCCCCAGTGTGGGACATGACTCCCAGGGATGAACCTCCTTGGCACCGAGGGATTACTACCAAGTACCGGCTGATGATGTAACTAGAAAATGACCTTGAATAAAAGGGTCAACTTGGATCAGCAGAATATCTCAATTTACATATAACCCCAGGAGTTAAAAATGCTTTTTGACCTGAATCAAGGGGGAAATGGAAAGGACAAATGAGTTTTTATGGCTATGAGTCTCCAAAAAGAACCAGGAGTTTATCAGAGGGGTTGCCCTTATGCACACCTCAGCCGAGCCCCAGAGACAGATAAAGTAGATACAACCTCAGGTATTGGTTCTTCTGAGGGCTACAGAGACCCACAGGTTCTACGGTCATGGCTGATGGAGTTCAGTACCATGTCAGTTGGCCCTACTCTGGAGTTTGTGTTTCTGTGTGACGGAGCTGGACTCAGATGTGATCTTTGTTCACAAGCCTCTCCTGTTACTTTTACCGGAATTGTAGTTGGTGCTGGGGTTTAATATATACCCAGGGGAACTGAATCTATGGACTGACCATGTGATAGCCAGGCCCTGACCCTCAACAGACTTGCAACTCCTACACTCTGGTTTATTGGGCTTACCCCACTCAGGTAACATCGAGTTGAAGAAGGTCAACCACCACACCATGGAGCCAAGAGTGCCTACAATTCAAAGCAGGAGGATTGCATCCAGCATCCATGTGGAATCTAAGCCCCCTCTTGTTACAGATATGGAGTGGATACAACCATTCTAAGGTCCACAGGATGGAGGAATAGAATATGGATTAGAGTGGACTTACTGATAATCGATTCATGAACTATTGTGATTAGTAATCAAAGAAAATATGGCATTGGTGCACAGAAAGTGACCATGGTGGCTGCTGGGGGTAGGGAATGGGTGGAAGAGATGAGATGTGGAGGCATTTTCCAGATTTGGAGTTGTCCCGGGTGATGTTGTAGGGATAGTTACCAGACACTGTATATCCTCCCATGGCCCACTGCATGGAATGTGGTAAAGTGTGGGGTATGGTGTGGACCATTTACCATGAGGTGCAGTGGTGCTCAGAGTTGTATTCACAAAATGCAATTAATGTCTTATGGTGATGGAGGAAATTTTTGTTATAGGGGGAGGTGTGGGGTGAGGGGGGTTGGGGGTATATGGGGACCTCATATTTTTTTAATGTAATATTAAAAATATAAATAAAGACAAAAAAATGGGAAAAGAAAGGAAAAAAAGTTATGGGATACAGAAAATGCTGTACCAAGAGGGATATCCATAGCCATAAATTAATACATCAAAAAAGAAAGAGCAAAAATCAAAGACCTAACTGCACACTTGGAGAAATTAGTAAAAAAAAAGCAACAAACTAACAAGTAACAAGTACTCTAATAAAGTAAGAATAAAGAAAGAAATAACAAAGATCAGAGCAGCACTAATTGAAATTGACATTAAATAAACACTAGAAAAAATAAAACCAAATGCCAGTTCTTTGAGAAGATCAATAAAATTGGCATACCATTAGCTAGGCTAACAAAGAAAAAAGAAAAAGAAGCAAATACCCAAAATAAGAAACAAGGAGGGAAACGGATTTGGCCCAGTGGTTAGGGCGTCTGTTATGGGAGGTCTGTGGTTCAAACCCCAGGCCTCCTTGACCCGTGTGGAGCTGGCCATGTGCAGCGCTGATGCGCGCAAGGAGTGCCGTGCCATGGGGGAGCCCCACACGCAAGGAGTGCGCCCGTGAGGAAAGCCGCCCAGCGTGAAAAGAAAGAGCAGCCTGCCCAGGAATGGCGCCGCCCACACTTCCCGTGCCACTGATGACAACAGAAGCGGACAAAGAAACAAGACGCAGCAAATAGACACCAAGAACAGACAACCAGGGGAGGGGGTGAAATTAAATAAATAAATAAATCTTTAAAAAAAAAAAAAAGAAACAAGGAAGGAGGCATCACCACTGACCCCACAGAAATAAAGAGTATCATAAAAGGACTCTTTGAAAATGTATGTGCCAACAAGATGGATAATTTAGAGGAAATGGACAAATTCCTGGAAACATTGACAAAAGAAGAAATTGATGAACTCAACAGAATAATCACAAGAAACAATATAGAATTATTCATCA
This sequence comes from Dasypus novemcinctus, assembly GCF_030445035.2. NCBI lineage: Eukaryota > Metazoa > Chordata > Mammalia > Cingulata > Dasypodidae > Dasypus > Dasypus novemcinctus. Next base: position 126,203,470 of record NC_080704.1, read on the forward strand.
AAAACTTCCCAATAAAGAAGAATCCAAGTCCAGATGGATTCACATGTGAATTCTAGCAAACACTTTGGAAAGAAATAACACCAAACTGCTTAAACTCTTCCAAAAAATAGAAGTGGAGGGAACATTTCCTAACTCACTCTATGATGTCAACATCACCCTAATACCTAATACTAAAACCAAAAAAAGATGCCACAAGAAAACTACAGTTTATCTCTGTAGTGAACTTAGATGTTAAAATCCTCATCAAACTACTTTCTAATTGTATTCAACAACACATCAAAAGAATTATAGACCATGATCAAGTGGTTTTCATCCCTGGTATTCAAGAATCTTTCACCATAAGGAAATCAATTAATGTAATACACCACATAATTTGAAATGCTCTTAATATTGAGAGTCCAGGAGATTTCTATCAAAATACTTTTCCATGCTGCTTTACGATTCACAAACTCTTTTTTGTGGTGAATCTGCACTTAAGAGATGAGGGAGTCTCAGAGAGGTAAATTGATTTGCCGAAGATCACACAGCTAATATATATCACAATGTGGAATTTCCACCTGGCACTTGGTAATCTCTGACTGTACAGATCACGGAGGTGAACAGACTAGATTATAAACTCCATGGGGGAAGAGATATGGCTATTTTTGTTCTATGTTGTAACCCAGTGCCAAGTATAAGGCTATTGTAATTTTTTATAAATATTAATGTAATGATTAAATGAATTAATGGATATACAGTTATACTCTGGGTTATTTGGTGTAATAAACAGACTCTATGAAATTTCAATTCCCTGCCATTCTTAGAGTCCATCCTGAATGAAGAGGCTCAGATAGTTTTCTCTGCATGAAGCTGCAATTGTTCATATGAAAAGTTGTCCCTTTCACACTGTCCATAAATGACTGGTCCCAAGATAAAATGCAATTATGTATGGCCTAGACACAGGGAAGGCCAAATACCTGTGGCTTGCTTGAAACTCTGCCCAATGGTGAAGATCCAAAATTGATGTTGACTAACTGATTAGATTCTGTCTTTTGGGAATTATGAAGTTTGGTGCACAACTTAACTTGGGTTATACACCAAAGTGCTGTATTCAAAAGGCTCAGACTCCAGTGGTCCTAAGGCACAGCCAGCCCAGCCATGGAAAGACTAATGCTCAAAATAATGACTCCCTAGTACTAAAAGCATCTTTCTAAACCCTCACACTCAGGTTTTCTTTCCATAAGCCCTCATTAATGAAGGTAGCATTGTTTATCTCTTGCATTTACATTGAGCCAGAATAATATATTTAGGCTCATTTTTCACCTTTTACTAAATGAAAACAATGATTAGAATCACATTGTTACTATGCCACTGTGAAATCTATACCTATAACCATTCACTGATATATATGTATAAACTTTAGCCTATTGGCACTGCAGAATCTCTTGTTAAAGAAGATTCTGCTTTAATTCTTTTTCTTTGATGGATTCTTCTGGAAATCAGTTAATCACTATGGTCTATAAGCATTAATTGTTAGCTGGTCAGTCCTATTTAAAGAGAAAATAACAGCTTTTCTGTCTTGGATAAATGAGGATCTGTTTATTGTGTGTTAAAAAATATCCTGATATTATTTAGAGTTTCCCTAAAAATAATTTTTGAAAGGAGATGTAAAAGATCATAGGAAGACTACCTGTTTGACCAATTGCCAGGAGGGTTTAAATGAAAAATCAAATGCATATGCTTGTCAGTGTTAAGGGAAAGTTCCTGTGGGGATATTATTAGGATTCCTAAGGTAATTTCTACTATGTCTTTAAGTTATATACAAATAATTTTTTTCTTTGTGAACATATTTCTGAATTCACAATAGAAGTGAATGACAAGGTATAGTTCAGTATTCAGACATCTACTTAATAAAAAACTTTTTATGGTGAGTCTGTGGTAGTAGGAGAAAACAATCAGTAAATATAATGCCCCCCAAAGATGTCTACATGCTAAATATCATAAATCTTAGATGGCCAAGGGGCTTTCAAATGAGATTAATTTATGGCTTTTGAGATAGGGAGATTATCCTGGATTACCTAAGGCAATCACAACAGTCATTATAAAGGAAAGAGGAGGTGGGTGAGTCAGAAAGTGAGATGGAATGGCAGAAGCAAAAGTAAGAGTGATGTGATTTCTGGAACAACTGTGAGTCAAGGAACAACTCTAGTACCTGAAAAAAGTAAGGAACAGATTCTCCCCTAAAGTCTCTGGAAAGAATTCAGCTCTGCTGAAACCTTGATTTTAGTCCAGTGAGAACTGTGTAGGTCCCCTGACTTCCAGAATTATAAGATAATAAATTTGTGTTGATTTAAGCTATGGAGTGTGTGATAATTGATTACAACAACAAAAGGGAACTAATGTAATATTATTTTTTATCCTATTTTTATGCCTTCATTTCATTAAGTCAGGGCTTACTTATGCTTTAACTGACTTTGGACCCTGGCAACAAATACAAAAATGTGACACAGCGATATTTTTGCAGTGAAAAATGTTATTTTATTATTGAACAGTTTCCATAAGACTTTAGTTAAACCATAATTATTAGAGAAAAAAACAGCATATTTATTTGATTCATAATGAAAGGGTAATCCAGGAATTTATGTGTTATTCTTCCCTGCTGCAAATAAAAGGTTCTGGGGAGGTATTTGGTAAGACCTGAACAAAAGTTTCACTCATAAGAACTCCAGTCCTTATCAGAGAGGAGAAAACCGAACTCCACTGAGAATGTGGAGTTTTCTTAAGATAAAAACATAGAAGGATGCTAGGTAGGTGAGATCACAGCCTCTGACACTTTCAGAACAAGTTCTGCATCTGTGCCTGAGCTGGTAAGTATGATCCTTGCCAGTTTAAGAAAGAAGGGTTTGGGAAGCAGATGAGGCTCAACTGATAGTGTCTGACTACCACATGGGAGGGGCCAGGGCTTGATACTCAGGGCCTCCTGACCAGTGTGTTGAGATGGACCATGTGCAGAGCTGCTGTGTCCAAGGAGTGCCATGCCCCGTGTGGGGGTGGCCCATGCAGAAGCTCTGTGCTCTGCAAGGAGAGCTTCCCTATGTGAAAAAAGGGCAGCACCCCCAGAAGTGGCACCACACACACAGAGAGCTGATGCAGCAAGATGATGCAGAGGGTGCAAGGGGACACAGAAGAACACACAGCAAGAGGATACAGAGAGCAGACAATGGGGAAGGGTGAAGGGGAGAAAAATAAATAAAAAAATATTTTTCAAGCAGAACTTTCTTTAGGACAAGTGCATCTTTATAGATCAGAGACTCAGGTTCAATATAAACACAGGCATTGTTAAACATGACAAAATCTTCAACCATCGAGTCAATATCTTGGTACTGGTTGGCCATCATGTGTCTTCTAATTTTTTCCATGTCCATAGGCTTTTTGATTGTCAGGTAGTAGGCAGGCAGTTCATATCTGGAGGGAAGTCTCAGAAATATGGCACTGAAGTTATGGCCCCACTTATCAGTACACAGCTTCATAGACTTCATTCAGTTTCTGCTGCATTGGAGTCATGTATTTAGATTTTTTAGGAGAAATGCCACTCTTCCTACTCAGCTTGAGTGTGGGAGAAGCCATGTCATCATCATCAGGCAGTCGGCCCAGCTCTTTCCTTTTGTCCTTGAGCAATTTCTCCGGGATGTGTGCATCATTGTATACCAATGAGTCCTCTTTGTTATAGTGCCTTGCATTCCAGAATATCAACTTCATGTCTTCTATCATTCCTTCCTCCCCAGCATATTTGTCATTGAGGATGTTATGTTCAATTATTTTCAAGTCTATTGGCTCCAAGATAATTTTATATTGATCAGGTCAGTCCTTTTTGGATGGTTTAAACATAAACAGATCATAAAGTCTTCTGCCTGAACCCAGTTCTTGAGCTTCAAGAACAACATTGAATATGATTTTCATTCACTCCTTTCTTATGTTCTTTTTACTTTTTCTTTTGGCACTACTAGTATCAGAGGTGGCTGAAGAGATCATGCAGTCTCCATCCTCAATGTCATCTCTCTTTGATCCTATGCATAGAAAGCATGATCCTATGCATAGAAAGCCCTGAGAAGTCTACAACAGAGCTTCTAGAACTTATAAATGTGTTCAGTAAAGTTGGAGGGTATAAGATCAAAGCACAAAAATCTGTTGCCTTTCTGTACACCGATGATGAGCAATCTGAGGGGGAAATCAAGAAACAAGTACCATTTACAGTAGTAAATTTAAAAGTCAAATACTTAGGAATAAATTTAACTAAAGATGTAAAAGACTTATACACAGAAAACTACACAACACTGTTCAAGGAAATCAAAGAAGTCCTAAATAAATGGAAGAATATCCCCTGCTCATGGATAGGAAGACTAAATATTATTAAAATGTCTATCCTACCAAAACTGATCTACAGATTCAATGCAATCCCTATAAAAATCAACACAACATTTGTAACCGAACTAGAAAAAGTAACTATGACATTTATTTGGAAAGGAAAGAGACCCCAAATAGCCAAAGACATATTGAAAAAGAAAAATGAAACTGGAGGAATCACACTACCTGAGTTCAAAACATACTACAAAGCTACAGTAGTGAAAATAGCATGGTGTTGGTGTACAAGACAGACACACTGACCAATGGAACCAAACTGAGAGTTCTGATATAGATCCTCATATATACAGTCATCTGATATTCATCAAGGCCACCAAATCCACGCAATGGGGAAAGAATGGCCGCTTTAACAAATGGTGCCTAGAGAATTGGATATCCATATGCAAAAGAAGGAAGGGGAATTACCATCTCATACCTTAAACAAAAATCAACTCAAGGTGGATCAAAGACTTAAATGGAAAAGCCAAGGCCGTAAAGACCTTGGAAAACAATGTAGGGAAACCACTACAGGATCTTGTAATAGGAAATGTCTTCATGAAATTAACACCCAAAGTACAAGCAGCAAAAAAACAAATAGATAAATGGGACTTCCTCAAAATGAAAGCATTTTGCACCTCAAAGGAGTGTTTCAAGAATGTGAAAAGAGAACCTACACAATGGGGGAAAATATTTGCTAAATATGTATCTGATAGAAGACTTGTATCCTGCTATATAAAGAACTCCTATATCTTGAAAATAAAAAGGCAATCAACCCACTTAAGAAATGGGAAAAAGATTTGAACAGATGCTTCTCCAAAGAAGAAATACAAATGGCTAAAAAGCACAAGAAAAAAATGCTCAAAATCACTGGCTATTAGGGAAATGCAAATCAAAACTACAATGAGATACCATCTTACTCCCATAAGACTGTCAGCTATCAAAAAAATAGAACACTACATGTGCTGGAAAGGATGTGGATCAATGGGAACATTCATTCACTCCTGGTGGGAATGCAGAAGGATCCAGCCATTCTGGAGGACAGTTTGGAGGTTTCTCAAAATTTAACCATAGATTTGCCATATGACCCAGCAATTCCACTGCTGCATATATACCCAGAAAAACTGAAGATAAGGACACAAATCAATATATGAACACCAATGTTCATAGCAGAATTTTTCACTATTAGCAAAAGTTGGTATCAACCCAAATGCCCATCAACAGATGAATAGATAATTAAAATGTCAAATATACGTAAAATGGAATATTCTTCAGCTATGAGAAGGAATATAGTACAAGCACATGTGATAACATGGATTAGTCTTGAGGATCTTATATTAAGTGAAGCAAGCCAGACATTGAAGGACAAATACTACAGGAACTCTCTGATATGAAACCAGCAAACCAAGTTGTCTCACAAACCTAGAGACTGGAAGATAAGCTTAAAGCAATTTGGTGAGGGAGAGAAAGGTAGTTAGCTGACGCTTAATTAGGTGAATTCTATGATAAGCTGGAGGTAAGTATTTGTACAGGGAAGGGATAAGATGGAGTCATAAGGATACGTTTGGGTGGGGCTTTGTGGACTTGATGGAGGTTAGGGTAGGGAGGATGGCTCAGATGGCCCAAGGATTTGGGGGGTGGGCAGGGGGAAACAGTTGAATATGGGAGAATGTCAAGTATATGTTTGAAGCTATAATGTTGAGAAAATTCTTCAGAAAATATAATAAGGAAGGATTACATGTTTAAGGTGCTTAGGGGAAGCCTCTGGTACAGGGACAAGCTTCCAGAGACTGTGTGAGTGCTCATTTTGTCATAGTGTGTTATAACATTGGGTGGAGACCCATACAATAAGTGTGAAGGTCTACCCACATCCTGGAGAGACCTGATGTTCCCAAACAGAGGGATTGTGTCTCCCCAGAGAATCGATGGCTCCCAATAAGTTAGGGCAGTCTAGTAAGTCAAACCCTCAGCATTGTTGCAGTATCTGTAAATCTGGTCTCTCAATTAGTGAAGATTGATTGTCACGGTGGGCCCTGAGGGGAGAAGGAGAGAGGTATAGAACAGATGGAAGCAGGGCAACTGGGGGGCAATGGAAGTGCTCCACAAGATCATGCAATGATGGATATAGGACATGTTAACTTACACCAAAAGTGTATAAAAGTCTATAAGCTAAAATGTAAACCATAATGTAAAACATAAGATAACTAAAAATTTAGAAATTTGTACATTCTAAAATATAAACCATAATGTAAACCAAAGTGCAACTATGTTTGATAGCTCTTTCAAAATCTGTACATCAGCTGCAGCAAATATAACGTGAACATGTAAAAAGATCATTGCTGGAGAATTAACAAAGTGTTTGATGTTGGATATGTGGGAGTACCCTATATTATATATGTGAAATACTGTGATCTAAAACTTTTGTGAAGACAAAATTAAAAATTAAAAAAAAGAAAGGATGTAGATACTGAGGAAGAAATGAAAGAAAGTGCCTTGTCACTGTACATACAGGGCAACACCTATTACAGTGATGAAAGGCAAAATGTTTGCAACAAAGTCTTATAATATTTTTCATTTTATTAATACATCAATTTATTTATACTTTATTTTAGTATTTCTAAATTATTATATTTTCTATTTCTAAACTTACAGCCCATCACTAAATTTCAATTTCCTATTTTTTGTCTTTATTTATTTTTTAATGTTACATTAAAAAAATATGTGGTCCCAATATACCCACTACCCCCCACACCCCCTGCCTCCCCCCATAACAACAACCTCCTCCATCATCATGAGTCATTCCATTCATTGAACTTGGTGAATACATCTCTGAGCACCACTGCACCTCATGGTCAATGGTCCACCCCATAGCCCACACTCTCCCACAGCCCACCCAGTGGGCCATGGGAAGACATACAATGTCTGAACTGTCCCTGCAGCACCACCCAGGACAACTCCAACCCCCAAAAATGCCCCCACATCACATCTCTTCCTCCCACTCCCTACCCCCAGCAGCTGCCATGGCCACTTTCTCCACACCAATGCCACACTTTCTTCAAATACTAATCACAATAGTTCATGAATAGAATATCATTAAGTCCACTCTAATCCATACTCTATTCCTCCATCCTATGGACCTTAATTGAATTTGGTAATATACTAGGCTTCATTGTTGAAGAAGATTTGGACCACAGAGAGGTTCAGCTATGGCAGGGGAGGCATACTGGTGTAGCGTGCTATTGATGGGGGGCACATGAGTTGTGGGGAGTTTTCCAGGACATTTTTATAGGGGACATAAAAATGTTCTGATATATGTTGGGAATTTTTATATTAGTTACAGTTAAACACATAAACTGAGGGACTGCTGAGTTCCTACCAAGGGGAGCTCTGTCACATTCCCCAAAGGAACAACAATAATCCCCCAAGTGCAACAGCAAAGAACAACAAAGAAGGATGGTCGAATGATGAGCCCCTGATACTGATGAGACTGCACCTGAAATATGAACTAGACCTGGAGCTGCAGGGTGCCTAAATGTTACCTCCTGAAAGCCTCCATGTTGCTCAAATGTGGCCACTCTCTAAGCCAAACACAGCATGGAGATGCATTACCTTCCCCCCAGTGTGGGACATGACTCCTGGGGATGAGCCTCCCTGGCATCAAGAGATTACTATCAATCACTACCTGGTGATGCAACTAAAAAGAGACCTTGAATAAAAGGGTCAACTCAGACCAGCAGAATATCTCAGCCTACATATTGGATCAAATGTTAAAAACTGCTTTTTTCCTTGAATAAAAGGGGGAAATGGCAAAGACAAATGAATTTATATGGTTAAGAGTCTTCAAAAAAGAGTCAGGAGGTCATCAGAGGGATCACGCTTATGCACACCTCAGCAGGACCCCAGAGAGAGCCAAAGTTGATATAACCATAGGTACTGGTTCTTGTGAAGGCTATGGAGTTCCACAGGGTATATGGTCATGGCAGATGGATTTGGAGTTCTGTGCCCTGTCAGAGGGCCCTGCTTTGGAATTTGTGCTCCTGAATGTGATGGAGCAAGACTTGGATGTGACATGTCTTGTCACTTTACTGAACCTGTGGTTGGTGGTAGGGATGGTGCATACTTAGGGAACTTGAATCTCTGGACTTCCCATGTGCCAGCTGGGTCCTGAGCCTCAGCAGAATTGTGACTCCTACTCTCTGGTTCAATGGACTTACCTAGGTCAGCTAACAGGGAGGTGAAGTTGTTCAAACACCACATCAGGGAATTGAGTGCCAACAACTGCAAGCAGAGGAATTGCATCCATCATCCATATGTAATCTAATCCCCCTCCTAATCTAGAGGTGAAGTGGACTTCCACACCCTAGTGTCCACAGAATGGAGGAATAAAACATGGATTAGAGTGGACTTACTGATATTCTACTATAAAACTCTTGTGACTAGTAATAGAAGAAATTGTAGCATTGAGGTGGAGAAAGTCACCACAGTAATTGCTGAGAGCAGGGATAAGGAAGAAGAGATGTGATATGGGAGCATTTTTGGGACTTTGTGTTGTCATACATGATATTGCAGGGTCAGATTACAGACTTTTATATATCCTGCTTTAACCTACTGAATGTACTGTTGGAGAGTGTGAACTACAGGTTAAACTATTATCTATGTGGTGCAGCAGTGCTCCAGAATGCAATGAGTGTGTCACAATGATGGAGGTTGTTGGTGTGGAAGGAGTGGGGGGGAGGGGTGGGGGTATACAAGAACCTCTTATATTTTTAGTGTAATATTTTTTGCGTGTGATGTATATATCTTCAAAGAAATATAATTTTAAAAAATGATGTGGTGGGGGTTTGGGGAACAGGGTATATGGGAGCCTCTTATGTTTTTAATGTTTTTTAATGTAACATTCTTTATGATCTATTAACTTTATAAAGAAAGTGTGAAAAAAAGACCAAAAAAAAATCTTGTCCATTTTTAAATGGGTTGTCTTTTTATTTTCAGACCATAAGATTTCTTTATATATGCTGGATATTATGCTCCTATTAGATATATGGTTACCAAATATCTTCTCCCATTAGGTAGGCTATCTTTTCACTTTCTTGATAAACTCCTTTGATGTGCAAAAGATTTAATTTTGATGAGGTCCCATTTATGTGATGTTTTTATTTTGCTGCTCATCCTTTGGTTGTGAAGTTCATGAAGCCATTTCCAATTAAATGACTTGGAGATGATTTCCTATATTGCATTTCCAAGGTCTTTATGGTCTTGGCTCTTATACTGACATCTTTGATCCATCTTGATTTGACTTTTGTATAAGGTGTAAGGAGGTATTCCTCTTTCATTCTTTTGAATATGGATATCCAGTTCTCCAAGCTCCATTGTCTCCCAGTTGTGTTGGCTTGGTGCCTTGTCAAATATCAGATGACTGTGTATGTGAGGATCTATATCAGAATTCTTAATTCAGTTTCATTGGTCAGTATGTCTATCCTTGTGCCAATACCATGCTATTTTGACAACTACAGCTTTGTAGTATGTTTTAAAGTCAGGTAGTGTGATTCCTCTGATATAACTTTTATTTTCCAATGTGTCTTTGCCTATTTGAAGCCACTTTCACTTCCAAATAAATTTCTTTGTTTATTTAAAGGTTTATTTTATTTACTTCTCTCCCCTTCCCCACTCCCATTTTCTGCTCTCTTGTGTTCATTCACTGTGTGTTCTGTGTTCACTTGCATTCTTGTCATCACCTGCAATCTGTATCTTTTTGTTGCATCATCTTGCAGCATTAGCGTTCTGTGTGTACAGCACCACTTTGGGGTGGGCTGTGCTTTTTTTTGCATGGGGCAGTTCTCCTTGTGGGGTGCACTCCTTGCACATGGGTCTCCCCTATGTGGGGGACTCCCCTGCATGGCATCACACTCCTTGTACCTGGCAGCACTGCATGTGGGCCAGCTTACTTCATGGGCCAGGAGGCCCAGGGTTTGAACCTTGGACCTTGTGTATGGGATCACATTAAATCTATAGATTAGTTTGGGTAGGATAGACATATTAATGATACTTAGTCTTTATATCCATGAACAGGGAGTGTTCTTCCATTTACTTAAGTGTTTGTTGATTTTCTTTATCAGCGTTGTATAGTTTTCTGTGTGTATAGGTCTTTTTTTAGTTAAATTTATTTGTGGTTATTTGATTTTGTATTTACTATTTTAAATGGTATTTTTTCTTGATTTCCTCTTGAAATTGTTCATTATTGGTGTACAGAAATGCTACTGATTTTTTTTGGCATTGATCTTATAATGTGCAACTTTCCTGAACTCATTTATAAGTTCTAGAAGCTTTTTTGTAGACTTCTCAGGGCTTTCTATATATAGGATCATGTTGTCTGAAAATAGTGAAATTTTGATTTCTTCCTTTCCAATTTGGTTGACTTTTATCTCTGTTTCTTGCTACAGTGCTCAAGTAAATACTTCTAACACAATAAGTTAGAGGAGTGATAGTGGACATCCTTGTCATTTTCCTGATATTGTTTGCCTCATGTACTTTGAGGTGCCCTGGTTAGTTGCATAAATGTTTATGATAGTTTTTTGTTCTTGAACTATTACCCCTTTTACTAATATATAGTGTCCTTTGTCTTTCACAATAACTTTGCATTTAAAGTATATTTTGTCCAATGTAAGTAATGCTACTCCTGCTCTTTTTTGGTTGTTGTTTGCTTATAAAATGGTTTTCCAACCATTCATTTTCAACCTCCTTGAATCCCTGGGTCTAAGGTGGGTTTCTTGTAGATGCATATAGATGGGTCATGTTTTCTTACCCATTCTGCCATTCTGTGTCTCTTGACTTGTGAGTTTAATCCATTAACAGTCAGTGTTATTACTCTCAAGGAATTACTTACATTAGCCATATTTTCTATGTATTTGTTATAGGTTGTTTTTATTCCTCTTTTTGTCATTTTAATTGTTCTTACACTCTCCTCCAATTCCTGTATTTTTCTTTAAACCTGAAGAACTCCCTTTACTATTTCTTGTTGGGCAGGTTTCTTATTGGTATAATCTTTTAATCTCTGTTTATTTGTGAATATTTTGAAGTCTCATCATTTTTGAATGCCAGCTCTGCTGGAGAGAATGGAAATTTTTTTCTCTTAGTGCATTGACTATGTCTAACCACTGCCTTCATGCCTGCATGGTTTCAGATGATAAGTCAGCACTTAATCTCATTGAGCATCCCTTTTTTTGTGATGAGTCTCTTTTTTCTTGCTGCCTTCAGTATTTTCTCCTAGTCTTGAGTATTGGATAAGTTGACAAGTATATGTCTTGGAGTAGCCCTGTTGGGATTTATACTGTTTGGGGTGTGCTGTACTTCCTAGACATGTATATACAGCTCCCTCAATAGTTTTGTGAAGTTTTCAGCCATTATTTCTTCCAACACACCTTCTGTCACCTTTCTCTTCTCATCTCCTTCTGGGATGCCTATAATGCATGTGTTTCTAAATTTTCTATTGTCATTCAGATCCCTAAGCCCTGCTGGATTTTTTTCTGTCTTTCTATCTAACCATTTCTACTATCTGTTTGGTTCAGATGTACAGTCTTCCACATCACTAATTATTTCCTTTGCCTCTTTAAGTCTGGTGTTATTTGCTGAGAGTGTGTTTTTGATTTCTTGTATTGTGCCATTCATCACAATCATATCCATTACTTTTTGCACGTGCTTACAATTTCTTCAGTATGCTCTCCCAGTGTTTTCTTAATATCCTTAATCTCTTCCTTCACTTCATTAAGTTGGTCCACGATATTTGTTTGGACAGCTTTAATTGTTTGATGTTCTACTCCTCTTCCTGGTTTTTAGTTTGCCCATTGGACTGGGCCATGTCTTCCTGATTTTTGGTATGGATTGTAATTTTTTTTGTCTGGTTATCTTTTCATATGGATGGGTTTGTTGGATTGATTAACTTCTCCATCTAGCGTCAGGTTTTATTTAGTTGTTTTGTGTGTGTGTTTTTTTTTCTTTGACATTTTGTTCTTTTCATTCTATTTCCTTGTTGTTGTTTAAGCTCACTTGAATGAAAAAGATTAGTGCCAGGGAAAGAAAAGAGGTAAGAAAATAAAGAGTATAATATTAATATTGATAGTAAAATTTAGCAGAAATACCATATAAGACCTAGGAGAATGAATATTAAACTCATGTAAGCAGTGTAGAGTTACATTAACAAAAAAGTGGAGTACCTATAATGAAATGGGAAACTGAATATGGAGGAGAATATAGTATGAAATAAAAGGTCAGCATGATGAGGATATAGAGGTAGAGAAAATAAAGGACAAAAACAGAAAGAGTTCATGAATGATCTAAAATATAATAGAAGTGTAAGGGAAAAAAACAGAAAAATTGGGGGTTAAACAAAGAGAAGTAGAATGTCAGAGCACAAACAGAAGGTGGAAGATAGAAATATGTAGGAAGGGAAAAATTGGTACACACAGAAAAGAGGAATTTGAGGAAAAGGAAACACAGCAAACAAGAAACAAGCTGGTAATACCTAACTTTAAAAAGGGGTGGGTATAAAGGTGAAGGAATGACAAGAAAAGAAAAGACAAACTCACTAGTAGAGAGTCAACCAAACATTAAAAAAAATCAGATTACCTTCTGAAGCCCCTGTGGAGCTTGTCAGGCTGCCAGTGTTTATCAGTCAATTACTCTGCAGCTTTCACAATTAAGCAATCACTCATTTTGTCATGTTCTCTCCAGATCAATGTCCTGAAGCCTCCTACTTTATGGGTTCCCAAAACAGCTCACTCAAGCAGAATTTTGTCCCCATTCAACCATTTTTCTGTTGGTGAGATGATACGGGTGAAATTAATCCAATGCCATCTTGCCTGTCCTCTCAAGAAATGCTCTTGAATGGACTGTGCTTACAGCTTGCATTGAAAGTAGATGAGAGATCAGTAGGTGGATGTGTCCTAGGTGTCCCAGCAACACTGCAGCTCCTCATAGGTCAATGGGAATGAAGTGTTTCTCCTCCCTGTGGAAACCACGCTGGGGTCACTGGGAACTGCTTGTTTTGAAGATGGGGAAGAGAGCCATGAGCTAAGGAAGTCAGGTGGCCCATAGAAGCTATAAAAGGCAAAGGAATGAATGTCCCCTAAGGCCTCCAGAAGGAACACAGATCTGACAGTTTAACATCTTGACTTTGGGACTTCTTATCTCCAGAACTACAAGATAATAAATTTGTTTTTGTTAAGCCACTAAGTTTGTGATAATTTCTTATAGCAGCAGGTAGAACTAATACACATACATTCAGGATTTAGTTCAGATATCACTTCCTCATGGAAGGCTTTCATATTTTACAAAACAGTCCCAGGTGTCGGTATTCCCATTGATTGGTGTATGTGTGTATCTCCATTACCAAATTCATCATGGAAATTTTTTGTTCCACTTCATTTTAATTCTTCTTCCCTCTCTTCAATGTCTATTGGTGTGTAAAGTGAAGAGGAAGATAACTTCTACAACTTACGGCATCCTGGGAAGTAAATGGAAATCTCTGAGGGACAAACACTAGTCTTTCAACAGCTGAATATATTTCTCCACACACACCTATTCTGGAGGCTCTTGGTATGCCAAGTTTTCCTAATTGGGTAAGAAACAGAGTTATTTGCCAGTCTGTCTAATCATCTTTCCAGGCTTATCTTCTCCACTTCCAGATACTCACTGCATCACTCAGTATGCAATCAGGAAAAGAGAACCAACACCAGATCACTCAATAAAGGAACTCTAATACAGGAATCTTGTTACAAATGTGGTAGAATAACAGAAAGAGCAAATGGGGGAAAGGTAAGAAAACCTACAGCTTAGGCAATGCAAAAAGCTACTACCCTCCATAAGACTGGAGAATAAATGTATAAGGTAAGAGCCCAGGAACCTAGGTAAGAGCCCAGGAGCCAGGGCTACCAGGAAAGAGCTGGAACCTTGGGGAGGGAACTACTCAATAGAACCTGGGAATTTGGGGCTTCCCAGCAAGAACTAGAGCTGCAGAGGAGACAATGCCAACTCTCAGAGACTTTAACTGAAGCAGAGAAAGATGGGGAAAATACCATGCCTTCTTTCCTTCTTCTGCCCTCCAATCTCTGATCAGTGTCTTCAATTGTCCAAATCTAACCAGAAGTCATTTGGCAAGTAAACCCTATAAAGCTGGTTTACAAAAGTTTAAAACAATTGCAGAGCAGGGAAAGGAGAGAATGGGTCTAAAAGCGAAACTAATCTTGTAATTTCCCAACACATCATGCTCTTTGCTAATTCCTTTTACTTGAATTGCATTCCTCCACTCTTCTTATCGCAAATATTACCTCCTCTGTGAAGACTTTTCTGACTATTCCAGGCTTCTGAACTCTGTTATTGCTCTCTCTACACTACTTATTTGGCAGTTAGCATAATCAATACTGAGCAGCACCACTGTTATTTTTTCTTGCATGGATGGCACAACCACTTAACTACCAGTAAGTTTTTTTGGGGGCAGGGACACCTACACATCTATATCTCCCCTGATCACTTAGCACATTGCAGGATTTTCTTGACTACCTACAGCAGAATTCTCATTGTAGTACAGTATTTTATAGCATAGTAAGATTTCTTGTGACATTCAGAGATAATATTCAAATATTTAAATATTAATATTATATAGGAACCAACCAAACAGTATGTACTCCATCCCCAAAAGAACAGATCTTGTCTATAAACAACTAATACACCTCTACTGGTTTACACACATACTGAATATGCCCTAGTTACAAAGGATGGAGAACAAGAAGATGTAGCCAAGATAAATGTCCTAACTTATTTGATTATATATGCCCACTTATTAAATATTTATTTATTTATTATTTTTCACAAGGAAAAATAAGTTTATTTATTTAATTTGGGTCCAAAATGCTGGGATGTTTGTTTGTTTTTAAGCTATGTTTCTCATTTATGGATTTGTCAAATGGAATGTTGTATTTCTTTTTCTTTCTTTTGAAACTGTAGCAATACCCCAAATACATAATTATTTTTGAAACCATATCAAACTTAGAGAAATTTTGCAAATACAGTTCGAGAACCCTTTTGCTCCCTGAAACATCTGAGAGTGGTATATCTAGCTAATATTCTATCATGTCCAAAAATATTACTATATATTTCTTACATACAAAGATATTATCTTACCTAACTACAATACAAACATTAACCTAAGGAAATCAACTGTGGTGCATTTCAATCACCTAAATTGCAGACCCCATTCAAATTTGCCAGATCTCCCAATCATGATCTTTATAATACAATGCTTCAGTTCAGAATCACACGTTGACTTTACTTTTCATGTCTTTTTAGGCTCCTTCTTTCTTGGGTGGATATACTGTCTTTCTTTGACTCTCATCACTTTGACAATATATCGGCCTATTATTTTATAAAATACCCTCAATTTTGGTTTTCTGATATTTCCTCATTTTTATATTCAGGTTATGCAGCCAATGAAGGACTATCAGAGAAGGGATGCTCTATTTTACTTATTGCATCTTCTGATTCAGATTTGTTCTATTATTGATTATGTTCATTTTGAGCATTGAATAAGGTGCTATCTATGAGGCTTCTTCCATTTCAAGTTTCTAGTTTTGCCTTTGTAATCAGTAAGTGTTTTTTTCCATTTTTTAAAGATACTTAGATTATGTAAATGACACCTAAAAAATATAGGAGATTCCCATATGCCCCGCTCCCCACACCTCCCACATTTTCCCATATTAAAAACATCTTTCATTAGTGAGGTACATTCTTTGAAATTGACCAACACGTTTTGAAGCACTGCCACTAAGCGTGGATTAAAGTTTACATTGTATTTTACACTTTCTCCCACCCAGGTCTACAGGTTATGTCAAGATAAATAATGGCCTGTATCTGTCATTGCAATGTCATTAAGGACAATTCCCAAGTCCCCAGAATGTCCCTATATTATACATGTTCTCCCCTCTCTCTGCCCTCAAAACCTCTGGTGGCCACTACCTCCATATCAAAGATATAAATTCTTCCATTGCTAGAATCACAATAAGTCTATATTAGAATAATGGTAAGTTTACTTTAGCCCGTAGTAGTTCATTTCCCAATCCTGAGGCATCTGGGGTGGTGATGTCACTCCACCCCTAATTGAAAGGGGCTGTGATCCCATAGGGCCAAGAGATGGGATTCTCTTGCTTGCAGCTGTAGACTCTCTTGATTCCTTGGTATGGTAGTTGTCCATGATCACTTCCTTGTTGGTTGTCCTGGGTGAGAACTATGAACTGGAGAGTAGGTGTTGCAACTCCATTGAGATTCAGGGTCCTGTTGGCACATGGAAAGCACAAAGATTTAAGTCTCTTGGATGTACATCTACTAACTCTAGTATTAATTATGGTTTCAAATAGAAGGATGTAAGAACCATGTGTAGGGAAACCACAAATGAGTCCAACTCTGTTATACTAGGGAACATAAGTTCCAAAGCATGGTTTACTGGCAAGGGACCAAACTCCTGAGCTATCTGCCCTGACTATAGTGTCTGGATGTCTCCAGAACCTTCAGAAGCCCTGCTATTTGGGGTATTAAAGTTTTAAAAGAAAACAATAAAGAGATTGTAAAATAACATTTTCTCCTATAATGTAGTAAAGCATGTATATATATTTGTATGTATGCACATCCATAATGCATACATACACACCATTTCATTATGGTCTATATTTTTCATATTATATTTTACCTCTGGGGTACCATTAAGAGTGATCATTATTTTCTCTTGGTTTTGCTTGTTTGCATTACCTGATTTTTCACATTACTCAAGTTTCACGTATGTGATAAAAAATTTATAAAGCAAACTAATTTTTTCAAATGTTTCTTTAATCAGAGTGGGGGTTATAACATATGGTCCATGCACAAGGAGTGTGCCCTGTAAGGAGAGCCGCCCAGTGCAAAAAAAGTGCAGTCTGCCCAGGAATGATGCTGCACACATGAAGAACTGACAAAACAAGATGATGCAACAAAAGAGAAAACACAGATTCCCATGCCGCTGACAACAACAGAAGTAGACAAAGAAGATGCAGCAAATAGACACAGAGAACAGTCAACAGGGGTGGGTGGGGGGGGCAGGGGAGAGAAATAAATAAAATAAATAAATCTTTTTGAAAAAAGTTAGCATAGAGAATTTTTCTACACTCCACATGCTTCCCAGTCCTCAGAGAATCAAAGAAAAAAATTAAATTTTACCCCAAAGCACTATCCCTGAGCACAGTTCCGAAGGAGCAAAATGTAAAGATAATAAAAGCTTATCATACATAAAGTATGGTTTAAATTTTTGAATGAAGATCTGTATTTCATAACATTTTGGGGAGATTGGTTTAGAAAATCATCACTTTTCCTTTTCACTAAGCTGGCCTGCCACCTGAATAACACCTCAGATATCACCCTTTGCATTTCACTCACTGTTAAAAGTGTAAACATCCTGTGCTTGGCTGCTCAAATCAATTGTAATCTTTCTCTCTTCCACGATCAGGCCAAGCTGGGACTTCATGGTCAGCATTTAGAATTCACAGCATTTAAACACAGAGTCCAAGCAACAGGCCAACCCAAGACGTGGATCCACAACTGATTTATGTTCTGACCTCTTATATGAGCAGAGCTGTCAGTTATGAGTACCCTATGATGACAACCCTCTTGCCACTGTCTAAAACAGTTTCCAGTGTGGCATATTCAGTGATATCCATATAACTATGATTCATTTTCTTTACTGAGCCTCTTTATTGCTATTTTAGTTCTATTATTCCTTCTCAAAAGCCCCGTCATGGAGTCACATCCATTCTATTGTTCTAATCTCAGGCTATCACCAATAATGCAGCAAATCCCATGTTCTTCCAAACCTGGTTTCTTTCAATTATCATTCTCTTTGACTTGAACCTCTAAATTAGGTCAGCCCAAAGTCTGTGCATCTAATTTCTTCTTTTCGATCAATAAACATATCTTATTAATAATAAATCTTGTATTTTTTAAAAAGGTTTAGCAAAATATCAAACATATCCATAGTCTATAAAGATAAGAGCTATATTTAACTAGTTCTGCTTAAAAGTAGCTAAAATTCTGTTTGGTATGGGGGGAGGGAGGGTCTCTCATATGTCAATCTTTAAAATATGAGTTTCTTTTGTGCTATTTATGGTTTGAATTAATATTGTTCCATTTAGTTTGAAACACAGCAAGCACATATAGCATATTATTTATCATTGTAAAGCATGTCAAGTTTATCAGTCTCACCTGCAAGAAGTCCTAGGAATCTAAACGGGGTTTTGTGACTCTCATTCATTTAAGGTATCCTTACCAGGGAAGTGGATCATAGATGAACTGCCCCCAATAATTATACAGAATGTTCATTGCAGTAATAGATATCAGTCTGTCAGTCAGATATTCAATCATTACCATTTGACTAAATCTGTAAAGCAAAATCACAAAATCTGAACCAATTAGAGACCTGAAGCTCGGTTCCATATGTAGCATAAAAGGAATAGATTTCTCTATACTCACAAACCAGTGTCAATGTATCTACTTTGGCCTTGTGTTCCTTTTAAACATTTCCTCATGAGAAAATTAATTATTTCCATTGATAAGAACTTATGCAGTGTTAAAAAGTGAACAAAATAGATCGCTGAGTATGGGCCTCCTTGGGATGAGTGTTCAGACCCCAGGAAGGATATCCCTAGGGAGAACTTATATATCCAGCTCTTCTAGAAGCAAGGTGCCAATTTGGGGGACAGGCAGTGGACCATTGTATGCAACCTCCTTTAAACTCTTTGTAAAACAGAAAGCAGGAGGAACCAGTGACTGGTTCAAGGCTTTCTGGTATGCAAATGATGTGAGTATGTGTGCATATATGTTTGACAGTATGTGTGCCTTTGTATGTCAATGTGAGTGCCAGTATGTGCTGAGGAGGATCAGAGCATATGTGTGTATCTATGTATGGATATGAACACCTGTGGTCCTAGCTTTATGTGTATGTAGATCAAGGGAAGCTTCCAAAGCCAAGAATGGAAATAGGTCCCAGATATTATCCTCTCTGGACTTTTTCTGGCCTGAAACATGCATGTGCTATTCTTTGAAAGTATAACTAACTCCCTAACTTTACACCCAGATGGTACAAAGAAGAATGAAGACATAAAAGATGAAAAAATTCCACTTGTTTGATAATGAAGGCCAATATCACCTTATGATAACTGGTTGACTATTCCTACTCTGCCTAAGTGATCCTTTGGAATTATCAAACTCAGCCGAGAACATGCAACAGAAAGTTAATAAACTGGGCCTTCAAGGATCTACTCTCATTTTAGCTGTCTCCAACATGGACCACAATGTAAGCACAGATGTCATCTTGTTTGAAAGCTATTGTCACAGAGTCTCTACATCACTGTAAGTAAATATGATATGAATAAGGTATAAGAATATCGCTGTGGAAGGGAAAAGGTTTTACGGTAGATGTGTGGGAATACTGCATATTGTATATATGAATTACTATGGTCTAGGGCTCTTGTGAAGAGAAGTTCAATAATTAGGGAAAAAGAAAAAAGAAAAAGATAGGATGTAGAATTTTTCCAAGTCAACACGTATTCTATATCTAACCTTTAAACCCATCGCTCTATGCCATTTTACTAGTAAGGGATCCTTACATTATATTGGGCTTCAATTTTCAGGAAGTTTTGGATCACAGAGTAGTTCAACAATGGCAGCGGAGGAATACTGGTATAGGATACTATTGACAGGTGATATACGGCTGACAGGGAGCTATACAGGGCATATGTCCAGGGTGCATGGTAATGTTTGGATACACTCATAGTGGCAACAATTAAAAACTACAGCTGGTGGGGGTACTGGGTTCCTGGCCGGTGGTGCTCTGTTGTGGTCACTAGGGAAGCAGTGGCAGTCCCCCAGGTGCAACGGTAAGGACCAGGAAGGAATGAGGGTCCAACAGTGAGACCATGATACTAATGACTATGCTTGTGAGCCTACATGCCTGAAATAAGAACAAGGCCTAGAGCAGCACTGTGCCTGGGAATTTCCTCCTGACAGCCTTTATGTTACTCAAATGTGGCCAGTCTCGAAGCCAAACTCAGCATGTAAATGCAATGCCTTCCCCCCAGCGTGGGACATGACACCCGGGGATGAGCCTCCCTGGCACCGAGGGATCACTATCAAGTACCAACTGATGATGCAACTGGAAAATGACCTTGAATGGAAGGTTCAATGTGGATCTAGCAGAATATCCCTGTCTACATATAATAACATGACTTTAAAATGCTGTTTGACCTAATGTAAGGGGGAAATGGAAAGAAGAAATGAGTTTATATGGCTACGAGTCTCTAAAAAAGAGTCTGGAGGCTGTCAGAAGGATTACCCTTATGCACAACTGAGCAGAATCTAAGAGACAGATAAAGTAGATACAACCCCAGGTATTGGTTCCTTTGAGGGCTAAAGAGACCCACGGGCTCTATGGTCATGGCAGATGGGGTTCACTGCCATGTCAGATGGCCCTTCTTTGGAGCTGGTGTTTCTGCGTGATGAAACTGGACTCAGATGGAATCTCTTTTCATAAGACTTTCACGCTACTCTACAGGAATTGTAGTTGGTGTTGGGGTTTAAGATGTATTTAGGGGATTTGAATTTCTGGACTGACAATATGATAGCTAGGCCCTGAGCCTCAACAGACTTCAGCTCCTACAATCTGATTTATTGGACACACCTCACTCAGCCAAGATGGAGTTGAAGAAGGACAACCACCACACCATGGAGCCTAGAGTGCCGACAACTGAAAGCAGGAGGATTGCATCCAGTATCCATGTGGAATCTGAGCCTCCTCTTGACATAGAGATGCCACGGACATAACCAATCCAAGGTCCACAGAGAAAAGGTGTCATTGGAGTGGAGTGGGAAAAGTGGACATGGTGTCTGATATGGGTATGGGGAATGGGAGAAAGAGATGAGTGTGGAGGCGCCTTTGGGACTTAGAGTTGCCCTGGATGGTGCTGCAGGGGCAATCACTGGACATTGTAAATCCTCCCAGGGCCCACTGGATGGAATGTGGGAGAGTATGGGCCATGATGTGGACCATTGACCATGAGGTGCAGAGATGCCCAGAGATGTACTTACCAAATGCAATGGATGTATCATGATGATGGGAGTGAGTGTTGCTGGGGGGAGAGTGGTGGGGTTGAATGGGACCTCATATTGTTTTTTTAATGTAATATTTTTACAAAATCAATTAAAAAATAAATAAATAAATTGGTATCTGTATTCTAGAAGGCTTACCTTTCCGTTTTTTACTTGACACTGCTTACCTTTCCTATACTTCCTTGAATAGACTGGGGTCATCTTAGAGACAGGAATTCTGCCTTGGTTGTCTCTCTATCCCCAATATAGCACAGTACCTGGCATGAAAGATCTACTCAATATATGTTTACTGAAGGGTAACAAAGTTTTTCCCCCAAATCAGCTACTTCCTGCTCTTCCAAAGCAAGATTGATCTTTCAATTCAGCTATGTTTTCTCAAACTTATTCATGGGAAAACCTAGTCCAGAAGCCCTGAGAAGAATAATTGTATCTTATTTCCAAGTGTCCCCTAAACCTAAATTCCTGAAGTTGTAATTTTCTCCTTAAAGCTCTGAAATTAAATGCATATCATACATGAATTCATTCAATTAATTTTTATGAAGCCTCGCAATATGCTAAGCATTATGTAGGTTCTATGGGAGGAAATAAAGATATATGAGACATATTCTCTATCCTTTGGGTATTTTTCCTGCAAGACAAAAAAGCCCACTCAAATAAATTACTGTTATGAGGTTATATATGAGAAGTGCCATATGAGTGGTGTCAACAGGGTGCTGGGCCAGAGGAAAAGAGGTTTTTTTCTTTCTGTATAGTCAGTAAATACTTCTGGAAAAGGTTGCATACAAACTGAACCTTAAATCATGGAGAGGATTTGGATTGGCAAAGACAAAGAGCTTGGACTTTGGAAATAGAAGTAGAGTGATAATAATCACAGAATTGGGAATGTGTAAAAATCCTCATCTAGTGTTTCACTCTGTTTTATTTTCCTCTGAGGTAAAAACTTCATGTGAATATAATGTGGAAAATCTGTCAACTTTCAGAGTACAGCTCCAAATGGTGGACTTTACAGGTCAGACATGGAGAGAGCAGGTAGCTTCCTAGAGTGGAATAAATCCCCCAGTGAGCAAACCATAAAAGGGGTTGTACTTGGATATGCATGTGCCTTTCTTTTTGAATAACATGTCATTGCCTGTTTAACAGACAGCTACATTTTAAAGAGAATGAAATGAGAAGGAGAAAAAGTGAATTTTCAGCAATTTTTTAACAATGGTATATTTCTACCAAGATTCAAAGTGCACAAAAAATTCCACAAATAAAAGTTATCAATAGAAATTTTCCTCATCATAAATAGTTTTTTGTCTACACGACAAGTAGCTAACTAAACAAACATACAAAAACTCCAGTAAATATGTTACCTACTAGATAATAAACACTTTGAAATACCCAGAAATGCTTGAATAGTGGACCCAATTCTCAGTTTTCCCAGCACAAAACTGAGAAATAAGCATTGGGTATATGCAGATTTTTTCCACCTATTATCATACCAATTCATTGTGTAGATTCCCCATCAAAACACCAGGTATTTCTGCTTGAGCCTCTAATGCCTCACTGATCTTTATGAGGAAATGTATGCTAAAGCATGGATAGACTAGATATTTTATAATAGCAATTCACCTAATTTTCCCTCATTTTGGCACTTGTCATACTATGACAATTTAAAGGCACCATTCCATATTACCAATACCTTTAAAAGAGGATTCACAACCTAAATGCCCATCAACAGATGAGTGGATCAATAAAATGTGGTATATACACACAATGGAATACTACTCAGCTGTAAGAACAAATACACTACAAACACACGTGATAACATGGATGAATCTTGAGAACCTTATGTTGAGTGAAGCAACCCAGGCATTGAAGGACAAATACTACATGACCTCAATGATATGAAATAAGCAAGCTGCCTCAGAGAGCAAGAGACTGAATGATAGGCTTACAGGAAATCGGGGGGTGGAGGAAGGATGTGAGCTGACGTCTGCAGGGGTGGAATTTATGACGAGCTGGTGGTAAGTATGAACACAAAGAAGAGATAAAATGGGGGCAAGGGGTCGCCTTTGGGAGGGGCTTTGCGGGTTTGAGGGTGGCTGGGGATGGGCGGATGGGTAACATTGCCCAAAAGTGGGGGGAGGGAGGGGTAGCATACGAACATAGGAGAGTGTCAGGTGTTGGTGGAGAGTAAAATGCCGAGAAAATCGTATCAAAATATAATTAAGAGGGTTACCTGTTTAGAATGCTCGGAGGGGATGGTCTGATGTGGGACGGGCTCCTGAGGAATGTCTGAATGCTCATTTTGCCAGAGTGGGTGGCACCATTGGGTAGAGACCCAAGTAGTGAGAGTGGGGGTGGACCCACATCCTGGGGAGGACTAATGCCATCAAATAGAGGGAACTGTATCTCTGGAGAAAAAGGGTGGCTCCCAGGGCATTGGGGCAGTTGAGCAAGTTAGGCCCTGAACACTATTCCAACTATCTCTAGACGTGGCTCCTAGGGAAACGGAGGTTGGCTGTCACCGTGGGCACCAAGGTGGATGGGAGAATGGATGTTAAATGTGTGGAACCAAGGTAAATGTGAGGTAAGAGAGGAGTTTCGTGAGAGTACACAAGGATGGATATAAAACATGTAATATTACACCATAACATATAGGAAACAACAGACTGATAATGTAAACCATAATGTAAAACATAGGGTAACTAAAAAATTAGAAAACTGTGTATCCTAAAGTATGCACCACAATGTAAGCACAGATGTCACCTTGTTTGAAAGCTATTGTCTCAGACTCTGTACATCAATTTAAGTAAATATGATGTGAATAGGGTGTAAAAGTATCGCTGTGGAAGGGAAAAGGTTTTGTGATGGATGTGTGGGAGTGCTGTATATTATATATATGAATTGCTGTGGTCTAGGGCTCTTGTTAAGAGAAGTTCAATAATTAGGGGGAAAAAAAAGAAAAAAATAGGATATAGAATTTTTTCCAAGTCAACACGTATTCTGTATCTAACCTTTAAACCCATCGCTCTATGCCATTTAGCTAGTAAGGGATCCTGACATTATATTGGGCTTCAATTTTCAGGAAGTTCTGGATCACAGAGTGGTTCAACAATGGCAATGGAGGAATACTGGTATAGGATACTATTGACAGGTGATATATGGCTGACAGGGAGCTATACAGGACATATGTCCAGGGTGCATGGTAATGTTTGGATATACTCATAGTGGCAACAATTAAAAACTACAGCTGGGAGAGTACTGGGTTCCTGGCCGGTGGTGCTCTATTGTGGTCCCTAGGGGAGCAGCGACAGTCTCCCAGGTGCAGCGGCAAGGACCAGGAAGGAAAGAGGGTCCAACAGTGAGCCCCTGACGCTAATGACTATGCTTGTGAGCTGATATGCCTGAAATAAGAACAAGACCTAGAGCAGCATTGTGCCTGGGAGTTTCCTCCTGACAGCCTTCATGTTGCTCAAATGTGGCCAGTCTCGAAGCCAAACTCAGCATGTAAATGCAATGCCTTCCCCCCAGTGTGGGACATGACACCTGGGGATGGGCCTCCCTGGCACCGAGGGATCACTATTAAGTACCAACTGATGATGCAACTGGAAAATGACCTTGAATGGAAGGTTCAATGCAGATCAGCAGAATATCCCTGTCTACATAAAATAACATGACTTTAAAATGCTGTTTGACCTAATGTAAGGGGGAAATGGAAAGGAGAAATGAGTTTATATGGCTACGAGTCTCTAAAAAAGAGTCTGGAGGTTGTCAGAAGGATTGCCCTTATGCACAACTGAGCAGAGTCTAAGAGACAGATAAAGTAGATACAACCCCCAGATATCGGTTTCTTTGAGGGCTAAAGAGGCCCATGGGTGCTATGGTCATGGCAGATGGGTTAACTGCCATGTCAGATGGCCCTTCTTTGGAGCTGGTGTTTATGCGTGATGAATCTGGACTCAGATGGGATCTCTCTTCTTAAGACTTTCATGCTACTGTGCTGGAGTTGTAGTTGCTGTCAGGGTTTAAGATATATTTAGGGGATCTGAATCTCTGGACTGACAATGTGATAGCCAGGCCCTGAGCCTCAACAGACTCCAGCACCTACAATCTGATTTATTGGACTCACCTCACTCAGCTAAGATGGATTTGAAGAAGGACAGCCACCACACCACGGAGCCTAGAGTGCCTACAACTGAAAGCGAGAGGATTGCATCCAGTATCCATGAGGAATCGGAGCCTCCTCTTGACATAGAGGTGCAATGGACACAACCAATCCAATGTCCACTGAGAAAAGGTGGCATTGGAGTGGGAAAAGTGGACATGGTGGCTAATGGGTATGGGGAATGGCAGGAAGAGACGAGATGTGGAGGTGTCTTAGGGGCTTGGAGCTGCCGTGGATGGTGCTTCAGGGGCAATCACCGGACATTATAAATCCTCACAGGGCCCACTGGATGGAATGGGGGAGAGTATGGGCCATGATGTGGACTATTGACCATGAGGTGCAGAGGTGCCCAGAGACGTACTTACCAAACGCAATGGATGTGTCATGATGATGGAAATGAGTGTTGCTGGGGGGGGAGTGGTGGGGTGGTGGTGGTGGGGTTGAAGGGGTCCTCATATATTTTTTTAATGTAATATTTTTACAAAATCAATTTAAAAAATTGGGAAAAAATAGGATTCATATTCTGTATGAAAATTTGACACAAGTGCACAATGGTCCTAACTGTTCATTAGACCCTTTTACACAGTGTAGTGAATGCTAAAAATATTTAAAGTAGATTAAGAATAGAACAAAGAAATGAAGTGAAACTGTGACTGTGACAGTGTATGAATATCAATGTATTTTTTTCTCTTTCCCTTTCCCATATGGTAGCATCCACTGTGCTTTCTGATTCAAGATCTTACTGAATTGTTGCTGCAATGTTAAATACTAAGCTTTGGTGCTCTGTGATATGATACATATATAAAGACGCAATTAATCTTTAGTCTAGTATCTGTCTAAAGGATAAAGTACTAAACCACAGTATTATGGCTCCCCACTGCCTAGGAGATAAAGCTCAATTTCCTTACCCTGAAATAGACTCTCCACAGCCTGGCCCAAATTACATCTTTCAAATTTATCTCACACTACTTTATACAAATCTTCTTCTATGGCCAATTTGGTCTTTCCTCTGTTCCCTGAAAAAGCCTTTGGTAGTCTTCCTTCTCCACATTTAGTTATACTCTCCCCTCATTTTAAAAATATTTTATTTTATTTTTAAAGAAACTTCAGATTACATAAATAGTACATCTAAAATATAGGAATTCCCTATACTCCACCCCTCCCCCTTCCAAACATTTCCCTGTTAACAACATCTTTCATTAGTGGGGCATATTTGTTACAATTTATGAACACATATTGAAGTATTGCAACTAGCCATGGTCAGTTGTTTACATTATAGTTTACACTGTGCACTGCACATTTTTATAGGTTTTGACAAAATATATAATGGCCTATATCCATAATTGCAATGTCATTCAGAACAATTTTAATGTCCTCAAAATGTCCCATGTTACACTTATTTTTCACTCACCCCCCCCCCAGAACCTCTAGTGACCACTGCCTTTATTTCAATAATACAATTTCTTCCATTGCTAGAATAACATTAAATCTACTTTAGTCCTTAGCTACAGTCCCCCCACCCCTTATGTTTGTTCATTCCTCAATCTTGAGGATTTAGGATGGTGATACCCACTCTGTTTCTGATTGAGAGGGGGCTTAGATCCCATGGAGCAGATGGATGGAACTACCTTGCTTGCAGTTATAGATACTTTCTGTTTTGGGGAATGGATATTGTCCATCATCGTCATTTGTTAGTCATCCTGGGCAAGTCCAATGAACTTCATTCTCATTTTAATTCTTACATTTTTCAACTTTTACCGATTTCTCAAGTGTCAGCACATATTCTTCTGTGATGCTTCCACCTATCACTGTAAACCACAATGCTATCTCTCTCTTCAAATTACAACAGCCTTATGACACACAGTCTTTATTTAAGTAATATCTATCTCCATCTATAAACTCCTTAAAGTCAGGGAATTTGTTATGTTTATTTTGTAGTCTCTGCTGCTCTTAGAGATGTAGATTAGAACTGGACTCAGTAAATAACTTATAGAGTAAGTGAATAAATGAACAACTGTAGGTAATAACATGAAATTCCTACATGTAACACCATCATTTCTGCTTTCTTTTCTTTATGTTGACTATCCCCCTGATTTTTGTCCTCTAAAGTGTAAATATTCATTGTAAAAATACATCAATATTCAGACTTCAAGCAAAGCTAAAAAATTCCTAATACCTAGATCTCTGTACTGTGATTCCTATATTATAATTCCAATTGATCTCATTGAATATTGTGTTAATTGATGCTTGGGAAACTTGAGAGTCTATCTTTAAATAATAATCTTTTGAGACCAGAAAAAAATTGCACCATTATAAAGTCTCTGTAATATTACAGTTGCCAAAAAAAAAAAAAAAGCAAGCAGGACGTGAAGGTTCTTGTTTCAATGCTCAATAAAATATATAAACTCAGCAAAACAACAAACTCTCAAGGATTGTAACTCTAAAATGTGCCACTTACATATATTCCACATTTAGTGTTTCATCTAAAATGCAATTTCAGCACTCAGAAAAGAATAAAACAGGACAACAGAATAAAATTTTCTCCACAGCTTTAAATGTCACAAAGCAAATAACACATTTAAATGTTTATCTTTATCATAAGGAACCTCATTTCTCTTCCTTTAAAACCAATCTTAGAGCTCACCTCTCCCAAATGACCTGGTCACAGTTCTCAACATTCACTCCTTCCTTCTCTGACCCAAGGGTAGACCTCTACTTCTAGTCTCAGGATTCTCAAACTTCTATTTGCCCAACTTGGTTTCAAGTAAAACTACCTTTCCTATTTGATCCTTCATTTGTACTCAGCTTCAAATATATTACGAATGCTCATATATATCAAACATTTCAAACATGATTATGTGGTCTCTTTAATGAGGTTAGAACCTCTTTCAGGACAGGAACTCCCATAAATGCTGAGTGAGCAGCCATCATTTTTTATCACCTAAATAAATGTACTGAGCTTGAGCACTGTTACAACCATAGTCCTTTATCCTTATGAAAGATGACATAACCATGTGGCCCTAAGCCAGTATCCTCAATCCTCATCTCAGCCCTCGAGGTAATTCATAATGCAGACTTTACAACTGGTCTTCTGCTGTCCTCCTTCACACTTGGCTCTGCTCCAGTCAAGCAGCACTGTGTTCTTACAAACTACATCCCACTACTTCCCCATTTTGTGCCTTTCAACATGTCATTTACTTCTCCTGCAGTACCCTGTTTCTCCCTTTCCTTTTCTAAGAAAATCTTATATAGGCTTATATTAAGTTCTACTTTTTCTTTAAATCCTTCCCTAATAAATCTAGCCAACAATTCTCTTTTCCAGCTTTCATAGAATTCATCATCATCTATCACTCAGTTTGGTACTTTATTTTATTCATATCTTTCCACTGTTATTTATTGGTTTCATGCAGTAGGGGAGTGAGCAGAATAGTATCATCTGATCAAATTATACTACCCCAACTTAAAACTCATTAGTTGGTGCTGGAAAGTCAATGATCAAAGACCAAAATCTTTAACATAGCATTCAAAGCCCTCCAAAACTAACAAGAAGTTGTTTTAGTTTCTTAGGCTGCTCAAGCAAATACCATTCAAAGTGATGGCTTAAACAATGGAAATTTAATGTCTCATGGTTTTGAGGCCAGGAAAAAGTTCAAATCAAGGCATCATTAATGTGATCATTTCTCCTTAAAGACTGGCATTCTGGGGTGGACTGCAAATAATCCTTGGTCATTGGATTCTCTGTCACATGGCAATGCACATGACAACCAATCCTGATCTTCCATTTCTTTTCTGGGTACCACTGAATTTCAGCTACTTATTTCCCATGACTTTTTATCTTTATGGGTCTGAATTTCCTTTTGCTTAAAGGACTCCAGTAATTAGATTAAGACCCACCCTGATTGAGGTTAGTCACCACTTAACTGAAGAAACCTCATCAAAGGTCCTACATATAATGGGTTCACACCCACAAGAATTGATTAGGTTTAAGAATTTGTTTCTCTGGGGGTGTATACAGCTCCAAACCACCATGCCAGTCTTGCCAGTTTCTTCTCCAACTAGACCACATACAATCACCCAAGGGAATGAGTAAGTATGTAGGTTCCAGATTCAACCACTTATAAGTTGTACAGACTTGAGCAAATAACCCTCCATATACTATAGCCACATCCTTCACAAGACTTCTTAGATCATTTAAGTTACAATTACAGTCTCAATCTTCTTCCAGTATACTATGTTTATGTCTCTTCTCTGGCATTTAGCATAGGCTACCTTGCCTCCTTGGATGAGGCAGATAAACCCCAAAGCATTAAATACTGAGTTTGTGACCTGTAGTAACATGTATTAACCATGGTGCCTAAGATATTATCTTGCCCACAGCAGGTATTCCATGCAATGAATTGCACTGAGCTGAGTCAGGACATCATGGTTTTAGTTCTGGTGCTGTCTATGCAATTGTCGTATCTTAAAAGAATCACTCTCATATCTTTTGCCTAATTTTTTTCAGCAATAACATGAGAAGGCAGCTGCAGCTTGCAAGTATTTCTTCCTAATAAACATGTGCATTGTAGGAATTTCATGGGCTCTGATTGTGAATCTCAGCTCTGCCACTTACTGACTTACATGTTATTCCAAAAAATTCTTTTTTACTTCTTTGCAACTCAGTTTACTCCCCTGAAAACAGGAATGAGACATTCCTTTAAAGGTTGAAAAAAGGCATTTGTAAATGCCTCAGGCATGATGGAACTCAGTAGAATCTCACTAAGTGCTAATTTCTTTCCTCATTCACATTCCCACCCTGGCAAGGAGTGCTTTCCCAGCTACGTTGTCTCCCATTGTTTTCCCAGCTATTTCTGTCTTCAATGACCCTTAGGAACCCGTTCTTTCCCTACCATCATTGACCACTTCCTTGTCTCTATTTTCTTCCCCATACCCTTTTGTCCCCTACTGAAGTGCCTATTTCCCCCCTTTTCCCTGTTATATCCTCTTCCTCTTTCCATGAGACACTGGTAGTAACCTCTATCTGAGAAAGTTCCTCGGAGAAGTGTTTTACCACATGGAAGGTTGGGAAAATCAAGAGTTTCTTCATACACATTACTGAAGCTTCAGTGGGAAAGGGGGTATTTTTAGAATCCATGGTTGAAACATGGAATAGATTTTCCTACAGAAGCTGTGCCCAATGTTGTCATTATATGGAGATATTAATAGAGTATGGTCCTTAAGATACATTACATGTTACTTAAGCTTTTATGGGCTAGACTGAGAACTTAATTACCATAGAGACCATTATTTTTTGTGGGAAACCATTGTTTTCTGTCCTACATTTTAGTTTAGAAAGGACTCCAGTAAAAGGAAAAAAGACTCACCTGGGGTCATTCCTTACTGAAGTAGTCTAATCTAAAGGCCCTTAACTGCAGTGACCTAATCAAAATGTTCCACATAAAATAATTTCAAACCCATAGGAATGGGTTAGCTCTAAGAACATGATATTCTGGGGTCTACTCAGCTTCAAATGGACACACCTACCCTATATCAAGCTAGGTGCTCCAAAGTGCAGACTGAATTGCAAAAACTGGATAACTAAAGCAATTACTTGAACATCCCTGTACACACAGTGTGTGCTTTCTTGCAGCAATTATTTAAGCTGTATATTCTGCCTAGTACACACCACTTCCCCTACCTCACTGGGCATCTGCTTTTTCCTTCTATGCCTTCCAAGTTTACATGCAGCCTTATTTTCTTCTCAAACTATAGCTGATTTTTCAGCATCCCCATGTAGCCAGATACCTTTATTTTCTGTCCCCAGGATCCTCACATCCATACCACTTCCAGAACACTTATCACAATGCATTGCCATTAATTATCTACTTGTTTGCACATTTGTATCTTCCACGTGAGTACAGGAATTTTATCTTTGACTCCCAGCACCTTGGACAGTGCCTGGCCCTCAGGAAGCAGTCAAGGAAAGCTTAATAAATAAATGAAAACCCAAGAGCCATACATAAAATGGAAAATGCATAGGTAGTTATCTTCATGATCCAGAATGGTGGAGGTCAGAGGAAGGATGCATAGCTGGACTGAAGAGCAAGAGCTAGAAATAGTAGCATAGTTAGCAAATGGGGTACCACAGCTTAGGTTCTTGGACTTCCATTAGTTCTGAATGACTGCCAAATGTTCAATAATATTCTATTAAATAAAAAATGGATAAGTATTTATGTCAGAACTGCTAGGGACCTAAGAGATAATCTTATCCTGCCTTCTTATTTTCCAGAGGAGGAAACTGAGACCACAAATAGGGGGTAAGACTTCTCATTCACTCAAATAAAAATTCAAGAGGACTCCGTCACCCAACAGCTCCTTCTTGACTGAATGGCCAGCCAGCATCAGGTAACCATTGTGCTCAAGGGGGAAACTCCAAAGTTTTGATCAAAATATTCTACCTAACTTCTAGGGCCAGCCCTCCCTAGATAATAGTATCATAGTCCTCTCCATTCTCCTCCTTCATATCACTTTAATCCCTCCTTCTTCCTGCATCTTCACTGTCTTAATGGCATCACTTCACTGTGCAAGACGATTCCTTTTACTCAGGCCTCCTAACCTTTATCTTACCTCCCCCTAATCCAAGCTCCATATGACTGGAAGGAAGATTTTTCTCAAAGGTAACTCTAATGTTGTCATGCACCTGGTTTTAGAACCCTTCAATGATCCTTCACTGCCTTTAAAATAAACACAAAATTCCTTAGCATAGTAGCCTAGGACTTCATGATTCAACCCCTGCTTATCTCTCTCTGTCACTGGCTTTCCCCAGCAAACCTTATGTTTCAGCCCTATTGAACTCATTTCATTTGCCAAACGTTGTTATCTGTTGCCTTTGCATCTTTGTCAGTGTCTAGTCTGCCTGGGAATATCTCCCTTCACCTGCTACTGGGAAACATCTCTCATCCTGCACTTCTAGAGTAAGCCTATATGTCTTTTCTCCCAGGAATCGTTTAGCCTTTTTTACCCTCTAGTTTAGGTTAACTGATAGCCCCTCTGTATCTCCTTAGCACATTTACCGTAACACTTAGACATTTAAGCATACTCTTAAACAATGTGTCGCATCCTCTATCAGACTTGAGTTCCATCTGAATAAGGACCACTTTATTTCCTTTCTGTATGCTCAAGAACAAGCACAGTGGATAGAGTAGGTCATAATAAGTTAGGTTAATGAATGACATATAAAGGCCACCAATCTAGATAACCAAGCATCAGTATTAAAATCTTTTTTCTCCTGATGCCCAGGAAAAGGCCCATTTTTACAGATAGGAAAACAAATGATACTACAAATGGAGTAATAACCTAAATAAGGTAGTCTTACCCTGTCCTCCCTCAAAACACAAAACTTATTAAACTTTGTTCCTGAAACCCCTCCTTGACCCAACAGTCAGAGAGAAAGACAGCCATTGAGCTCAAGGAGAATTCCAAAGTGTTGTTCATAGCTTTCTCCCTATCTTCTATAGTCAGCCTTATCTAGACATCAGGGGCCATCTCAAGTTATAGAACATAAAGGAGAATAAACACTCTCAGAAGTGGAGAAGAAAACCCTGAAACCACCCAGCTCAAATTGCTCCCATGCAACCATAAAAATCTCTTCTGACAGTACTACCAACTTGTGTCAACCACCCCCTGCACAAACAATTCTATTAATGGTATACTATTATGTTAATAATATTTAACATGAATTTTTTAAAAGCATGTGTATAATTATATATCAGTAACACTAGAGTAAGCTATTGGAATAACACAAATGGTCAGAAAACATCAGTATACACGGGTACTGGTGAAAATTCCTATCATATAAATTCCTCTCAATGTCCTTTTATTGATCAAAACAGTATTTGAAAGATTTCAAAAGGAATTTTCTAGCCAGAATGGTCAATAAGTATTTGTAGAGATCACAAAATGAAGGTATCAGATTGTTTTCCCATCCCTGCCCTTATACACATTTTAAGAGTAGTAAATGATGGAGTAAAAACAGCACTAAACTAGATTAGAGTCTCGTTTCTAGCCTTGGGTCTGCCACTGACCATCTGTGAAATCCTGTGTAAATTATTCCCCTTGTATTAGCATCAGTTTCTCTATCTGTAAAAGAAGCAGGTGAAAATACATCAGGGTTCCCTCAGAGCCCTATTTTAATATTTGTATGTGCTTTGGGAACACATTTGGCAAAAAGAGTTCTAGAGTTTTTTAAATGTTTATAAACTATTGAACTGAAACTCTCCATGGTTCCTTCCCGCTTAAAAATCTATAACTAAGATTTTATAACCAGAAATCTATAGCTAAATTATTTCACAAGGACCTGGAGATACAACAGGTTCAAAATGGGGACTATAACCAAGAATGTGGCTCTCAGAATAGAAGTGGTTACTTTTTGAAAATGAAACAAATAATGGATAAAACCAGTCATTGCAGTGGTCTTTCCACACAAAGAGATATTTTACTTACGTGCTATTGATGATTTTCCATTGTCAACTTAGTTTCCATCAAGAAAAATAAACTATGATTACTGTAAGCTAGGCTGTGACATGCAATGTCATACAAGTGGGGGCAGGAGAGTGTTTGCATGGATTATAGAGAGAAGTAAAGAGAGAGAATTTGTCAGTGTGTTCTGTCCAGGAGAACCAGTCCTCTGATTCTACAAATACAAATTCTCTAGAAAGGAATATTTCTGGAGTAGAGAAAGAAAATTTGTCTTGCCACCATACCCTGATGAAAATGTCCCCTGAGAATATCAGTTCTCTTTGTTTTGACTTGTCCAAAAAGTAATATTCTGATGTGTAATTTCTTCTCCTGAATGAACATGCCGAGCAGGAGGTTAAACCCTGTGCAAAAGATTGTACAAAAGACTAACACCAACTATATTGCTGGATACAATTCTTATCATAAATTAAGAAAATGGACTTCTGAAAGATAGAGTTTTATGATTTTAGTTAGCATGGGCAAAAAGATAAAATTGAGTTCCTATTCTGAAAAACTAAGACCTAAACCCAGGAGAACGCCCTCACTAAGAAGGGCATTCACCCATGCTGCTCTAGTCTGAAGTGGTCAACCCTTTGCTAGCACAGTTCCATCACTTAACACTAACTGTAATATGTCCAATTGTATATTTCTTAGAATCTAGTTCTAATGAGGCATCTGATTTTCCAAACCAGACCTATAGACCCATTATTTTTGCTCTATTTCAGGGCCATAATTTCAGCCAACTAGTTGGCTGCCAAGATGTTCAAAGTCAATCAAAGTTTAATAAGTGCCCAGTAAGTAAAAGCCAACAACTACTGGGGAAACTAGATTAAAAAAAAGGTTCCTGTATTACTATAAACCTATGAATGAATACTACTAGAAATAAACTGCAAAGCCCTTCCCCTCTAAAGTATGGATCCTATAGCTTTACTTCAAACTCCCAAAAATGGTACATATGACATTGCATGCTGTAGTTAGTGAACACCTATCTAGCTCTCTGGCATCATCTCCAGGCATTCCCCCAATATACACCATACAATCTATTCATAACAAACTTTGGCAGTTCTCTGAGTGCAGCATGCTGTCTTTCATACCCATGTTTTTAAGATAGTAGTTTCTTCTGCCTGAAATATGTTCCTCACCCTGAATGAGGTAAATATCCTCCAATGTGTCTCCATAGAGCCTTGTGTATATGTCTAGCACATCGCTTACAGTATTATATTTTAATTACCAGTTTTCTTGTCCATATTCCCTCTTACATCATCAGCTCCTTCAGGAAAGATTTGACATCTTGTTTATTTCTGTATCTCCAGTTACCTCATAAACACTAATAACATATGAATATATGTTTCCTATATAAAGGGCTGAACTCCAATATATGAAAAAGTTCAACAGAACACCAGGGTCGTAATTCTACCGTTGGAAGATATGAACTTGATGTAATCAGTTTGCTTCACATACTCACAAATTGAACTTTCCATTGTGGTTTTTCCACATCTCAAGCTTCCTGTCCAGCAACTCTGCCACAATAAATCTATCAAACACAACATATTTTGTTTTTTGTTGTTGGCAATTTTCTTAATGAAACAAGCGAAATCATTCTACTGTGAGTGGAATGAACTCAACAACTGGAGCCTATGTTAAAAGAAAAAAGGAAAGTCAACTAACAAAACGGTCCAGAAGAAGGTCACAGTGCATATCCATTCCTCTAAGAACTCTTTGTGAATTGTATCATATATTCATCTTTACTTCTGGGTATTTGAAATAATGTCCGACTAAGTAATAAATGTCACATGAACTCTAAAATATCTGATTAAAGGGAAAGCATTTCTTCCACTGCCTAAGAAAGGCTACTCAAAACTTCCCACGTAAAAGTGGCTTTCAAACATTTATAGACCTGAGGCAATGGCACATATACTGGGGTGGACAGAGACCATTCCTTTCCTTGTTCCTCCTCTAACTTTTCAACAAACACCCCCTCCTCCTCTCAGTGATACTGCACTTTAGCTTATCCTTTTTTAAAAAATGAGAAAAAGAAATGAAATAAGGAGGGGGGAAATCTACCAGTTATAGTACAAAGTTATCACCTCAAATAGAGATAAATGATAATAACTTCTACCATCTGTCCCGTAGCAAAGTTAATAAGCTTCTCTCTCATTATTTAAACTCAGGCTCCTCTTCCTTTCAAATCTCTTTTCTTTCTCTCTCTGTTGCCTCTTGAGTTATTTTCCAATGCCCTTACATATTCTGTAATTTGGCTTCAGTTAGAATTATTTAATTGCATTTCTGTGCCATTTTTTTTATTTTTGACTTACATTGATTTCAGTTTTAGGTGCTTAATATTATTCTATTTGAGATAAATTCTGATTTTTGTATTTCAAAGTCAAAGATGTATGCTTTAGCTATGGTTTATACTATCTATTATATGCTTAATAATCATTTTAATTACCTTTTAAAGTGCAAGAGATGCTTTGTATTGCGAATAAACTAAAATGATTGATGGATGAATATCTAGGGTCCTTTCATAGCCTAAGTGGGAATTTTCTATACAATGTGGTAAAACTTCTAATATCTTAAAGTCTTTCTGCATTAGAGAACAATACAGTGTAAGCTCTTAGATTAGGTAAGAGATGAGAATTAGAAAACACTGGCTTAGGTAAATTATTAAACTCAGTCCAAAGGCAAATTGTGACAACCTCATAACTGTGCCTAGGTCTGACTGAGGTATGTCTCCTGGATGCATCTCTGTAAGATTTACCTCACTTTATTAACAGTTTTATCTCCATAATGACAAAAACTTCCTCTGAATTTTCATTTATCTAAGTAAACTTGTGCCCCTGTTGTTATTTCCCAAGGGAAAAGGGAAAATATGTATTCCAATCTTTTTTTCAGAAACATTTATAATTTTAATTAAAAATTGACTTTTAAGCATTGCTCTGTGTTTTGGTGGTATAAATTTGATTTTCCAGAGCTGAACCAACCTGAGATGAACACCACCAAGGTCAGCCCATGGAATTGAGACCAGACAGAAATAATGACACCTAAATCTTCAATAGCCCTACTTATGTTATAAAGTACAAACACTTTAGGATAAAATTTCAGATCCTTCATCATCTGACTTCTATCATGACTAGCATTATCAATCCCTCAAAAAAGAAACAACAACAACAAAAGAAAATATGGAAGGATACAAAGTGAAAAAAGAGTTTGAAGTGCTCTAAATTTGGATACCCCCCCCCCACACACAAATTTGTCCTTGAATCTCTTTCATGGGGCTACTATAAATGGAAATCAAACTTAAAAACTGTGGGGCCCCTTAGGCCCTAAATTGAGATGGATCTAGCTTATACTGGCTTCCACGAAAGAGGGAAATATTGCCACAAGATTCCAGTTTTAGCATTCTTCTCTACTTCCATTTCCTCCCTTATCTTAAACCATCTCCTCTTAAGCAGTAGCAATTATGTTTCTTTAAACTTTTGCTTTTAAGAATGAATGCAAATCTGCCTTTAAAACACCTGACAAAGTGCTAAAACATTGTAATTCAGTGATATTTCTAGAAAAAAGAAAAGTTACAGTTCTGTCTTTTAATAAATAAACGTGACAGTTATTATAGACTGAACTACAGTCCTCAAATCTTTACAAAATTATCAGTAGGTTAAATCATTCAGCAAATGAAGACTGTATTTGTGTGTTTTCAGTTGGCAATAGTGAAATTGCCATGCTGATTGTTTCTACATAAATATTTCGATATGAAAAACAGATTTTCATATCTTAAGATAAAAGGGAGAGACATTGCAGAAAACAATAGGACAATATCTCGTTACCCAAGAATTTATTTTCTTTTAAAAAATCACTGTGAATTTTTGAAAAAAAATAAGATAAAATTTATTTTAAATTACCTCAGAATATGTAGTTGGATAAAAAAAATGAAAAACAACATCCCATTTCCATGTCAGTTCTTTTTAAAATGGACAAAAAACAGAAAGATCTTTGTCACACTTTTTAAAATTCATATCCTCATTTGCACTTCAGTGGCTTAGGGTTCAGCCCTCAGAGATGGAATCAGCATGAAATTGTTAACAAGTATTTTGTAACTATCCATTTGTTCAATCATTTTTCCTACTTTCCCTGTATTCATTTAGAAATAAATTTAATTGCTATTTCACTTCAGAAGAAAATAGAAGACACGACGAAGGAGAAAAAAGAATATTAAAAGCATACATAATCATACCACCAAATAGTAAGCATTATTATCAATTTAGTATGTAGCCATTCAACACATGTATAGATATGTACAGATAGATATATAAGGAAATACAGATGTATATTATAAATAGAATTGTACTACTGCCAAACTATTTTTCTTACTTAAGTCTATAGAGAATATCATTCAATCTTAATAAATGCAGTTCTACATCATAATTTTTAGTAGCTGAATAATACATTTCATTGTATGGTCATCATATTGTTTATTTAACCACTGTTCTGTTATTTGATATTTAAGTTACTAAGATTTTTAAAATTATAATCAATTCTGCTATAAGAATCATCACAACTATATTGCTTTAAATGTTTCACTTATTTTCTATGGAAACGCTAGAACTCAAGTGTCAAAAGGGAAGAGAATATTTACAATATTTTAAACATATTGTCAGAATTCATTCCTGTAAGATTGCTTAATAGAAAGGGAGTCAAGATTGGTAAACCAATGCTTAATCTGTGCAGAATTTACAATTAAGTTGATTGTTACAGTTTCGAAATTGTCAGAGGTGATGGTGGTTCAGGGATATGGGTGTAATTAACAGCATTGAAGTGTGAGTGTGGATATGATTGAGAGGGAAACTTTGGGTTACCTGTGAGGAAAGATGAAAAGCTCATGGATAAAACAGATGACTGCATAACTCAGTGAACTCTAGGGTGGCCAAGGATTGTGGTTAAGACTACAAATTTAAGGATGTACTTTCATTCTTATACCAAAGGTATATCACTATTTGAAGTGATGATATATGGGGAGAATGCATATAAAGCTTACTTCTGTGGGATATAAATGTATTTGTATTGTCATAGGTATGTTTATTGGATATACAGAGGCCCATACAGTAGCTAACAAAATATTTAAACTTCCATCTTGGGGAAGTCCTCCTGCTTTCTCAAATATGATGACAAAATTGCTGGAATATATAAGCCATGCATCAGGAGAGAAAACAAGCTTATATGCCAAGACCTCGATCTTAAGGCTTGTACTTATAAATCTTATTCTTGTAAAAATGAAAGAGGCTACCTATAATTAATGCTTAAGAATTAACTACTGAAAACCTCCCTGCTATTCAAATGTTACCTCTCTCTAAGTCAAATTCAGCAAATAAACATACAACCTTCCCAATGACAGAGGACATGATTCTCAGGGAAGAATATCCCTGGCACCAAGGTATTATTACCAAGCACTAACCAGTGATGCATTTGGAGAAAGACCTTGACAAAAAGGGGGAAACATTAAATAAAGATTTCTTATGACTAAGAGATCGCAAAGTGAGTCAGACGATTATTCCAGAGGTTATGCTTATGCAGGTCTCAGGCAGATTTCACTCACTGCCACAGTAAACAAATCCTCAAACCAAAGTGCTCTCAAGGGCTCTAGGTTAGGTGAGACAGAGGTAAGGAACACAGCTTCATGAAATCAGCACCCCATTGACACACCCAGTTTGGGAGTATATGAAAATCTGTTTCCCCAATATCATACAGTTATACTCATTTATAATTCCCCTACTCATTATTCTTCTACTGGTCAACTCCTTCTCTCCAGTTCTTCAGGGTTGCCCTGGACAACCAACAAAGTGATGAAATCCCATCCCCAAAAACAAGGAATATCTATAACTTCAAGCAAAGCAATTCTTTCTATTTGTCCCATAATATCTAAGTCCCCTCTCAGACTGAAGCAATGAGAGCAGACATCATCCACATCCCTCAGGATTGAAGAATGAACAAAAATAAGGGGGAAGTGTAACCAAAGACCAAAAAAGATTTATTGTTATTGTAGTTATTATCTCTTGTTAATGGAAAAACTTGTAACATTGATAAAAAGATAAAGGTTGCCAGGGGTTCAGAAGGGAGGGAGAGAGAAGAATAGGTGGAATACAGGGCATTTCTAGGGCAGTGAACTAGTTCTGTAAAATACTGCAATGATGGACATACACCATTATAAATTTATTGAGACCTATAAAACTGTACAGCACATAGTGTAAACCATAATATAAACTATAGAATTTGGTTAGTAGCAATGCTTCAATATTGGTTCAACAACTCTAACAAATATACTACACTAATAAAAGATGTTAATAATAAGGGAAACTGTGTGTGTGGAGGGATGTTATATGAGAATTCTCTACATTTTTGGTGTAATTTTTCTGTAAATCTAAAACTTCCCTAAAAAGTGTATTTTAAAAAATAATGTCAGTGACAATGACAATAATACACATTACCATTTCTTCTGCAGTCTCACCAATGCTGGATACTATTACTCTTTTGAAAGTCTGTTAATTTTTTAAAACAAATCCTTTTATTCGTATGTATTACTAAAGCATAAACACAAGTATAATCAATGGTATTCAGTGTAACCACATATTTGCAATGTCTGTTAATTTGACAGACAAAAAATATGTATGGTGTCTTTCATGTAAGGGAGACTTTTTAAAATAATAATTCAACAAACATTTGTTGAATATCTACTATGAGTCACATACTGTGTTAACCTCTAGAGGTCACAAAACTGAATAAAACACAATCCTTGACTCCAAAGAACTTACAATTTGATAGAGCACTCAGATATTTATACAAATGATTAAGACATGAGCCATGCTTTCACCAGAGATGAAACAGAAATATAAATAAAATGTTAGGATTATAGCTTACCAGGGGCCACAGTTGGGGTAGGGAACAGAGAGTTAAGGCTTAAAATATACAGTTTCTATTTGGGATGATGGAAAAAGTTTAATAATAGATGGGGAGATGGCAGCATAACACTGTGAATGTACTTAACAGCTCTGTATTATATATTTGAATATGGCTAAAAGGGGGGAACTTTAGGTTGTTTATCTGGTGCTAGGATAAAAAAAAAAATTATCCATGGAACTGCCTAACACAGTGAGCCTTAAGTTAAACCATGTACTATAGTTAATAGCAAAATTATAAAAATATGCTGTCATAAATTGTAAGAAATGTTCAAAACCAATGCAAGATATTAGTATTAGAGTAGCATATAGGAGCCTTGCATTTTATGCATGTTTGTTCTGTAAATTTACAACTTCTCTAATTAAAAAAAAAATGTTATGGGAGGACTGCACTGAGTGGTTTTTTCTTCAGCTCATTTCAGAATACAAAGGAATTTCTACTTTCTAAAATTTGACAAATACTATGTACTAAAGCCAAGTCCCTAAATAAAAGAGAGCTGATAATTGCAGGGACTTAAGAGGCAAGCAAATAAACTCTATCAAATTAGATATGCCAACAAAGAAGAAGGAATAACAAGAGCTGGATAAACCAAGAAATATAAGGGCTGGATAGATGAAGAAATAAACTTGCATTCCTTGCAGAGAAAACCAAATGAACTCTCAAGCTGTATGCTCTGCTACTTACAAGATT
The DNA here is from genome assembly GCF_030445035.2 of Dasypus novemcinctus. Taxonomy (NCBI): domain Eukaryota; kingdom Metazoa; phylum Chordata; class Mammalia; order Cingulata; family Dasypodidae; genus Dasypus; species Dasypus novemcinctus. The sequence goes on from NC_080704.1 coordinate 126,245,309, forward strand.
TCTAAGGGAAAGCTTCGTTTTTGTTGATCCACACCTAATCAACTTTATACCATTTCAGTACAGAGAGAAAGTAAAGTATTTAGGACCAAATATTACAGTGTTTCTAAAGCTTAGTATGTTCTTTCTCCCTTCTTGCCTTAGTGATATGTAAGGGCATTTTCATTTACTGAACATTGCCATGTGCCAGAGTTTTCAGATATTGCCTCATTTAACTTTCCACATTTCCCATAACATCTTCCCCATGTATACAGAGTAAGAATATAAATTCAGAGTGATGTGGGCTATGGGTGGGAGGCTCTTTGTCTCTTCAGAGATAACCTAAGCTATCTGACTTGTGGGTGTGAGACAGGTAAGAGACTGCAGTCCTGCCCTTGGTGACCATGGCAATGACTCCAGTCCCAGGAAACAGTTTAACAATGCAAGGTCTATAAACTTTAAGTATTCAGGGGAAATGCAAACAAAATATGCTAAAAGCTTATCTAGAATGCATGAAGTCCATGCTAAAAGCTTACATAAGATGTGGAAGATACATATGCTAATTCAAACCTATTGAGAACTGAAACAAAGGGACCATTTATCCTTTCCTCTCTGTATAAAAAAAAACTCGAAAGTCCTTTTCCGAGCTCGGAATTGAAACAGAAAGCTCCCGAGTCCGGCCGACCATCAATAAACCATTTTCCTTCTCAAAATCATTCCTGAGTCCTGGCTTCTCTATACACAAATAATTGAACCTCCCTCAAGTTCTACAACATTTTTGGCTACCACGGAGGGATTGCAAATGAAGACCAGAGATGGTAGCATTTTGCTGCCCCTTCCAAATCCCCAAGGAAGCTGGGAGGACTCAGGTGAACCCCAAATCTGGGTGCCCCTGGATTAAATTTAATCCAGAAATGATATGGGCTCCACCAGAATCTTCCAGAAAAAATCGAGGGCAATGGAATGTCTGAAGAGAAAGCTTCTGGGAATGAAAAAGAACTCTGAACATGGAAGAGGGTAAGACTTCCCAGGTGAGCACAGTCTGGAAAGCCCTAGCTTTAATTGCTAGGAGGGAGAGGCTGATCATCTCCCGAGAGAACCCTAGTAGCCCCAGAAAATTGGGGGAAAACTGTTCTCTCTAGATCTGGAAAAAGGAGAAAAACCAGGAAAAGCCCTGGTGCTTTGGGTTTGTCTAACTGCATATTAGAATCTGGTACTGGGCTCATATCCACTAAAGGAATGGAGACTTGATTATAATAGGAAGGGCTGTTTATAGGTTCAAGTCCTAACACCCTGAAAATTGGTCAGGATTTAAAAAAAAAAACAAAAAACTTGGTTACAGGAAAATGGATTGGCTTTTCTAGTGAAGCTTGGTCTGGGTATAAAGTTAAACAGTGAAAAAGGTCTAGCTGAAATCTTTTGTTATGGTGCTAAATTGTGAATGAATTCACTTTATACCAAATGTTAAGTGTTCTAAGGTTTGTGATGGCTGTGGGGGCAGCCATGCTGAAAATATATAGAGAGAACTTGTGGGTCAGATTAATGACATTTTTGCCTCTGTCTGTGTCAGCTCAATGCTAGAGTTGGAGTTGTATGGTCATGTAAGTAGAATTCAGTTGAGCTGGAACCCTCCCTTGCCATTGGCAAGGGGGTGAAATGATTATGGGGCAAAACTGAGGAGTCTGGATGTTTGCGGAGTCTAGATGTTTGTGCATGCTCTGCTGTCTTGTCTCTGGTCTGCCCCTTTGCTGAGGCTCAGAGGCCATCTGTGTCTGCACCACACACCCAAGTTTGTTGGGGCTGCCCCAGTCAGGGTAGCTGGGTCTCTGGGAGAGTTACCAAATTTGAGTAGGTTCTGTCTGCCCATTTTGGCCGAAAGCTGGAAAGGGGGGAGCGACTTGCCCCTTTCCAGTGAGTCCACACCTTCTATTCATAAGCCGCATTCTTATTTGATTGTTGTGCACCTGACTGCCTGGAAGGGGGGAAGTGAAGGGGGTGAAAAGCAGAATCAAAATAAATGCAATAAAGTTCCCTCCCTAGGGTGTCAAAGCAAAATATGTTTGCATTCTGCCCAGGTTCTTAGAAGGTATTGTGGTAACTTTCAGTAAGAGAATGTGTTCTGTGAAGGTAAAATTTGATAAAATTTAATATTGAAAATACAATAGATGAGAAGCAGAAAAAGAAATCAAGGTATTTTTGGTAAAAGAACCAAAGCCACTTTATGCCCTACATGCTAGTGTGAAACCAGCCTATGAAAACACATGTAGAGTTGATAAGATTGAGTGAATTAGAAATACTGTGAAAGAAAAAAAGTTAAGCAAAATGCAGAACTAAAAATATGTCTTCAGGCATCACCCAATGTGTTCTTTAACACATTTATTTGTTGGTATGTACGAAAGCATTCCCAAATACCAGTGGATTATCCTAAATGCCACACTTGATTGCATTATTCTGGCTGACAACAAATGAAATAATTTGATTCTTTGACAAAATTAACACAACAGTCAATGAAAGGAAAAAGATAAATTATCAGAAAAGAATAAAGACAAAAAGGAACTTCCAGGTACCCAGAGACAGAAAAGAAAGGATTCATTGTTTCAAAAGCAAAACAGATGAAAGAGTCATTGAGGTTCTGAAAAGAAGGCAGAACAAAGGCAATGTAAATAGAAAGTAGAGTAGAAACTATACCCACTGAATGCCACCACTTCTTGTACAGCCTTGTGGGAAGCTTAGAAATCTAAAAATGAAAAACAAAACAAAACACCTTACTCTAGAACAGCAGACCAAACAAAAACACTGCAATACAAGCAAAGAGGTGAGCAGTAAATAAAGGAAAACAAAATTGAGTAGAAGAGGAGGAACTGAACAAAAAGTCAGAAGTCTTTGGCTTCTTGTACAGCCAATTCTTTCTTATTAACTACATTCAAGACACTGTGGAAAACATGGTGGGGGATTTTGTGCTGAATGAAAACAGAGGCCCTGTGCTTCAATCTGATGGGAAAGTGTTCCATGTCCGGAATTCTTGGTCTTAATCTTAGAGGAAATTAATTCAGTCTTTCACCTTAAGTATGATGTTAGCTATAGGTTTTATATAGATGCCTTTTATCAGGTTAGGAAATAGCCTTCTGTTCCTAGCTTGCGGAGGGTTTTTTTAAAAATCAGGAATGGATATTAGATTTTTTCAAATGCCTATTTATGCATATAATGATATTATCACATGGTGTTTCTTTCTAAATCTGCTAAAATAATCAATTACTTTCATTGCTTTTTCTTATGCTAAACCAATCTTACTTTTCTGAGATTAAACTCCACCTAGTCGTGATGCATTATCACTTTATATACTGTTGTATTTGATTTGCTAATATTTTGTTTAGAAAGCTTGCATCAATGAATGGTATTGATCTGTAGTTTTCTTTTCCTGTAATGTAGGGTTCTTAACCTTTTTAGTTCCATGGATGCCTTTGCCAGTCAGGTGGAAACCATGGACCCCTTCTCAGAAGGTAGTGACAAGTAGTTTTATGACACTCAATATCAGCATGTCTTTAAACTAAATTTCAGAATTTTTCAAAATTACATTTTCTGACTTTCCCATAATTTCATTATCTGATAACCTAACACAGTTCAAAATCTGTTAAAATGGTCATTTTTAGCAAACACTTAGAAATTCGAGTTTTCCCACAGTGTCATAAAGCCATCTCCACCATTTTTGCCTACTTTATTGCAGGCAATTAGCCACTGTACTCAAATCATGCTACATCAAAATAAAAATCACACTAAGTCCACACTATACTATGTAATATTTAATAAACATATCACACCTGCACCAACATATTGCTGATCCCGCCCGGTTGGGGCAGGCTGCCTGTCCACGAGGTAAGTGATGATGGAGCCCCAGTATCACACAGTCGGGTTAAACACACAGTAACCACTCCGGAGACGCAGGCTCATGGCGCAGGTCTAGTTTATTGGGGAAGTGGTACAGCTTATATAGGCAGGGGTGGGAGCTTGAGGTGATGTGTCAATCATAGATAGGCTAAGGGGAATGGGGTAATATGAAGCAGCTACTTGATTGGATGAGGTAGTTTTGAAGTTGGCACGCGCGGACTTCTCTGGCGGGAAGGTGGCGAGGAAGAAGGGCAGTGCCATTTGTGATAGCCATTATATATGCTTAGCAGCCATTTTGGCTAGATGTTATTTGCTAGTGAGCTCACCAAAACCAACAGATCCCCACAAGAATGTTTTTAAATGCATAAAATAAAATTGCAAAGAAAATCAGTTAAATATATTGAAATACATTTTCAAAAATAAAAAGCATGTGATATAACACGATACATATGTCCTTTGTTAGGACAGTAAGTAATAAACCAAAGATCAAAAATAAGGCTTTTTTTTAAAGAAATGTCAATGTGCAGACTGTTGTCGTTTATCTTGAATAAGAATATTAAACTGTGGTGTAGGTTTTGGCAATGCAACATACATATCATGTTGGATATATAATTGAGTTGATTGTTTTTTCAGTTCATACTCATGGACCCCCTGAAATCTTTCCATGGACACCTTGGGGATCTGTGGAGCCCTGGTTAAAAATGCCTGCTGTAATGTCTTTTGTCTGGTTCTGGTATCACAGTAATGCTGGCCTGACAGAGTGAGTGGGAAAGTGTTCACTCTTCCTCAATTTTCAAGAAGAGATTCTGTATACTTGGTATCATCTCTTCCACAGATGATGAATAAAATTCCACAGTGCAGATATATGTACACCAATGTTCATAGCAGCATTGTTCACTATTGCCAAAAGTTGGAATCAACCCAAATGCCCATCAACAGATGAGTGGATCAATAAAATGTGGTATATACACACAATGGAATACTACTCGGCTGTAAGAACAAACACACTACAAACACATGTGATAACATGGATGAATCTTGAGAACCTTATGTTGAGTGAAGCAACCCAGGCATTGAAGGACAAATACTACATGACCTTAATGATATGAAATAAACAAGCTGCCCTAGATAGCAAGAGACTGAATGATAGGCTTACAGGAAATCGGAGAGTGGAGGAAGGATATGAGCCGATGTCTGCAGGGGTGGAATTTAAGATGAGATGGTGGTAAGTATGAACACAAAGAAGAGATAAAAGGGGGGCAAGGGTGTCCCCTGCTCCCACCCTGCCTTTCGCTTCCTTATACTTTGCCCGCCTGTTCCTCGTAACCTCCCTGTATTATGGCCCTTCTCAGCAGCAGTTTGTGCTGCTGCCTCCCTCTGCCCCTCCTCCCAGCCACTGTTATCTTCCCCCTCCCAGCCGATCGCTGTTCTCCCCACCTCATTTCAACCGCCCTCATCCCGTATCCGCCCCGGCACAACCTCGGAAACAACCCCCTCTGCCATCAATGGCTTACGTCATAAACCGCAGGTCCGCCCTTGCCTCTGCAGCCAATCCTCAGCTGCCCCGCGGACATGCCCCTCCCACAACCTCCACGCCTCCATGACACTATAAAACCCCATGTACTTCCCGAATAAAATCAGACCTGCGCATAGACCTCGTCT